>NC_133501.1:6199024-6348478 GCF_025370935.1 Choristoneura fumiferana | reverse complement strand
TATAACGGTTAAGTTTTCTTGAGAATTATTAGTAGTTTAAGGGGCTGTTTCACCATCCATTGATTAGTGTTACTGGCGGTTAGGTGTGATGCCGTCTCTATTTGTTTTGTTCGAATAGACGCAGACGGCATCACATTTAACCGGTCGTTAACGCTAATCAATGGATGGTGAAACAGCCCTAAGAGTAAATAGCAGCCTAAGGTATAAAATATACTAAAATTGGAATATTCCGTACCAAATACGAAATCCGTAAAAAAAATATTACTTAATTTTTTCGTAATAGCTACGGAACCCTATTTCGGGCGTGTCCGACACGCTCTTCGTCGGTTTTTTTACTAAGTTTAATGACAATTTCATAGCAACACCGTATAGAAGGCCTGAAACGTGATCATGTGTTTCCGCGCGCTCGCAGCTAACAGCTCTAATCAATAGGCACACGCGGCAAGGCCACCGAGCCTATTAGAGGAGTGACACAGATTTGAGGCGCTCTGTCAGGTGCACGGCGGTTGTGACGTCTGTCAAGCTAAATTTACTGTATTTTGAATATACAGATATACCTCATCATCATCATCATCCCAGCCTATATACGTCCCACTGCTGGGCTCAGGCCTCCTCTCAGAACAAGAGGGCCAGACACAGACACACCTGACAGATATACCTGTAGATAATATTATTTTAATGAAACTATTTGAAATCCTTACCTACTTTAACACGCTTGTAATAGGTAGTTGAAGAAACTGAATCACGTCCAGGGTGGAGCACTTGTGCTACAAGTGTTATGTTGACATCCCATACATTTGCCACAGAAATGATAGCGAAATTGATTATGGAAAGGTTCGACTCTGGTACGTGATTTAGTTTCCTCGACTTCACAGTGGAAAAACTGGACAGCGTACAGTGCTGTTGCTGTTGATTAATAAGCAGAGCGTTTTAAACTTTCGTAATTTTCACTTACAGTTGAAATACCACAAACGGGACTATCACGCTAACACATGAGTAATATTTACCTCGACGTTTCGACCACACTGCAGTGGCCGTGGGTCACAAGTAGACCGACTTGTAGTAGGCTGACTTGACACCCCACACTTCAGTCTGCTCGTGACCACGGCCACTATAATTGTGGTCGAAAATATTACTCGTGTGTGTTAGCGTGATAAAGTTTTGACTATAATAAGCAGAGCGTTCAAAAATATCTGACATATCTTACTGGCCTTAAAAATAGTCTTTATCAGATATTGTTGCACGCATTGTCGTGTCAGATTTGGTGCTGGTGAGCGTAAAATCGCGTCTCCTTCGTGATCCATAATATCGTTTGTCCTACTCAAATCATAACACTGCCATAACACTTTTGACATATCATACTTTTACCTTAATGATCATTTGCTTAAGTCCCAATAATCATAAGCCATAATATCACATATCCTAATACTCTAAATCCCTAATATGTTTTGTACTAATAGGTATAGTAAGACATAAAACTTGCGAGTAAAATGTTAAAATTCATGATAGTAAATGCCATAACAGAGCACTTGTTTGGCAAACAGCGAACTTGCGAGCCAGAAAAGTAGATTAGGTTAGAACTGAGACCCCAACAGTGACGAAACGGTACCAGAAAACTAAAATCCTTAGGTTAGGTTAGAACTGCGACTCCTACAGAAACGAACCGCAGCTGAAATGTAGGTTAGGTTAGACTGCGACTCAATATTAGGACATAAAATATTATGGCATTTACATTATGACAAACGTTATTATGGCAATAGATTATTATGACAAAAGTTGTTATGGATTTTGAAATTAGGGCAAACCATTATGGATTCCATAATCCATATTGAGCAAGCAAGCAAAGGGCTCTTTTATAATTAATTTCGCTATGATTTCTTTTTTTTATGGGATTTCTCATCGTGTAGGGCAAAATAACTTATTTGTTTATATGTTTTTACTTGTATGTTTGTTTAGTTAAGTAAAACTTATTTAAATATGTTAGTAACTTTCTTATTAAAAACGCGATTTAACAAAAAAAGAAAATATTATAAATGCGAAAGTTTGTAAGTCTGTTTGTATGTTTGTTTGTTACCACATCACGTCTAAGCCGCTGAACCGATTTAAATGAAATGAGTCCCAGTTATATGGATAGTTTTTATCCCGGAAAATTGCATAGTTCCCGCGGGATAGCGATAACCGAATTCTACGCGAACGGAGTCGCGGGCAACAGGCCAGTAACCAATAAAGGTGCAATGAACGTCAAAGTACCCCAGCACCACGCAGCCAAAAGTTTGATTGAGCGGGTCCCAGGTACAGGGTCCCCACAGGAAGGCCCCATAAAGCGGCACCCGCTGGATTCGGGGGCGACAACCGCGAGGTCAAGGGCCAGGGGTCACCAGCCTGAAGCTTCGACAGGAGTAGCGCATGGGGCTACTACAAAACTCGACAGTCAAAGTACGTATCGTACCGTCCCTCTCACTCTCGTATCAAATAGCATTAGCGTCAGCGGGACGGCAACATACGAAGTTCGAATTTTGCACTTCGTTTGGCCTGTTTCCCCTTGGTCAAAAATTAGTCTTCATCTCTTTCCATCGGTTGAAAGAGATCGATGGTCATTTTATTGTACATCTAGCCGTATGCAATTTTCCGCATTGTAACTACTTACGCAATTTTCGGGATAAAAGCCATCCTATGTCCTTCCCCGTGACTGAAACTATCTGTATACCGAATTTAATCTAAATCGTTCAGTGGTTCGACGTGAAGAGGTTACAAACAAACATACAGACTTTGGCATTTATAATGATAGGCTAATTATTAGTTAGGTTAAGTATTTGACTTTTAATTTTGTTAGTTATCTATCAATGCTGCCATTTGTTAGTCTTTTATCTCAAAAGCATAAATTCCTTGTAGCGATTCACCGAATAGCATTTCACCTCGAACTAACAAAACTTAAATAGAATCTTTTACTTGAAGGAATTTTTGCGTAGCTTTTTACATTAGTATAATTAGTTTGTAGTATTTCATTTTTCGTGTAGTATTTTACCCTAGACGCATTTCCGGCGATCGATTTTTGTTTGGGACTCTAATTAATTTGACACGTTAATTGATGTTTGCACAAAAAACACTTATACACTTAATCAAGGTGAAATGCGACTAAAACTAATAACGACTAAAAAAACAACGCGATACTTAAATGCACGATCGAGGTGAAATAAAACTAAAATTTAAAGCGACTAATCAAATAAACGATAGTGACAACGCTATAATTAAACATACGATCGAGGTGAAATGCGATTAGGTGAATCGCTACAAGGCATTTATGCTTTTTAGGTAAAAAACTAACAAATGAATGCTGCGGCCCGTTGTACCAAACTACATGACATTTGTGGTAAAGCATAAGTCTTGCTGTCTAAATCCCCAGGACAGACACTATGATCTCCTAATTGACTCTCAGTTTTTGCTATTTTCCCACACGAAAACTTTCTATTTACTCGTAAACTTTTATGATAGCCTGAGTCCGTCTACATTGCTGAGGTCGCCGGATCGATTCCCGTGAGAGGCAGCACATGTCTAGCGAATTCTAGTGCTTTCACAAGAGTATTTGAATAATATAATAAAATAATAACCATAGTTGTTAAAAATTCCATTGCACACAGACACAAGTGAAACTAATAAAAAATAAGTGCGTGTTAGTAAAATAACGGAGCCAAAATTCAAGGCATCATAGAATAGACGTGGAATATTCCATTCAGCGGTCGGAAAATTTACTATCCCCGCAAATTTATCAGAAAACTTCAGTAGAGTCTGCTTGAATATTCATTAGGCACGACAATCTTAAGAGCTCTACATTAGGTAATCTCAATGGTTTGACTTTGCCTACATTACGTCCACTTTATTGAAAAATATCAACCATCGACTCTAATTTTTTCGGTGAACATATTTTTGTCAAATCATTAACCCTTAAGAAGGCAGAGGCGATTTAGCGACCACTTGCATTGAGTTGGAAACTGAACCTTATGGCTTTCATAATAAGTCACAATTCCCATTGTAATTATTGAAAATACGACTAGCTTTAAAAATATTCTTTGTCAGGCATGTATTCGAGAGCTGCTTTTGATTCTGTGGTAGTATGCTCCAGTAAATGGGGCCTTATAAAGGGTTAATTTCCCCAATTTTTCATATGGACGCACGAGTTTTTTAAAACTAAGTAGGTACTTCAGGATTTTTATAAAACTAACCTAACAATAAGGACATCATCTACAGGATAGCGCTGAAATTATATTCTGAATGGTTGTAAGTAGTGAGTTAGTTTCAGAAAAAAAATCGTTCGTCCTTGTGAAAAAAAATCGGTGAAAAGCCCTGGTCCCCGATTTTATGCAGTCATTGTGTTTAATAGAGTTCAGACCTTCGCTACCAACGCTGAAGACATTTTATCTAGCTGGAAACGACAGGTAACGTAGCAAAAGGACAAGGTGTTTATAGTTAAAGTGAACTCTGTATTGAATGCATGACCGCCTAGACAAGCCACGGTTCAGCGACCTCTGTTTTTAAACCATTTTTTAACCCATAAATCAGTGAGGCCATGTTATAAAAGGCTGACATAGATCTTAAGTTTAATCAAGGCTGTAGATATCAGTAAATAGATATAAAAACATGTTTATGTCAAAATAACCTTTAGGTACAGTTCTAGTAAATAATGTTTTTCCATCGTTTTTTTCGGATAAGTTCGTATTTATCTTGTTTTCTCAATCAGCTCCGTAAACTTCAGTAAGCTAGTTGAGAAAGCAAGAAAAATACAATTTTTTTAACAAAATACAATGACAAACCATTCACTACATTCCTATATTTACTTGATTCAAATGCACTTCATTAGTAGGTATGTCCGTAGTTATTAACATTTCCGAGAACTCAAAGAACACTAATTTAATTAAAAATATGAACAATGTAAACAAATATACAGAAAAAATACAAAAGCATTGGCACAGAACAAAGCTGAAAACCAAATTATAAAGATGTCAATGTCGGTCAAAGTGTCCAAACAACAGATGTTCAAAAGTATGACAAGCAAAATGGATTTTGCGCATAGCATTCTTGGATCAAAACAATAAATTTACTTACTGTTTTAATTAAATTGTAATTAAACTTTACTGTTATGAATTCTATCATTTCTGCGAAACTAAGTTTGTTTCTTAGAGATCGGAAATTGTTAGAAATACGTAGTTTTATTCGAAGATTTAAACGTAACGGCTGGAAAACAAAAGTTAGTAAGAAAATTTTAAAAGTACTCACTCTTTCTGTAAGGGAATCTCGGTCCTCTAATAAAAGGTGTAACCAACGGTATCGTATGCAACGACATATTCCAATTTCACACTAAAACTGAGTTTAGTTTATATTATTGGCAAATTTCCTTTAATTTTTATTTTATATTGAAAATACGAGTGACCGCCACCACGACACGGAATGAAGTAAAAAAATCGACGATCGTTCGATGTTCAAAAATATTATGAAGAAATTTTTGCTGCCAGCTATTAAAAAATGTATTTTTCTGGGTAAAAAGTTTCGGGTCCGAATTTTTACGAATGATTTGGACCGTGGATTTAGAAATTGGAAAAGTTTAGTTTTTTTTTAATAAAAAGGTTTTAATGATAGGGTTGCTACTTTTTTATGCAGTTTTTTTTTAATAAATAATACTTTTGGTCATTATTCATAATAATGTTGGGATCGAGATTGCTTTGAATTGATTCTGTATTTTGTTAATAGTGTGCGTGTGTACCAATGTTTATTGCAATTATATCAACAAGGCACAGGCCTCTTCACAGAGTAAAAGGGCTTGTAGTGCATTAGCAATTTTGCACGCAATGGATTAAACTATATTTTTAACCGACTTCAAAAAGAGGAGTAGGTTAATTCGGTTGTATTTTTTTATTCCAAAAAATAATAGATGAATGATAGAGACAAACCGGAGAGTGAGATACACTTAAGTTAGGTAATGCAACACTTTGCAGGTTAGGTTCATGTTCACTTTGCCGTAAAAATTTAGGTAACCCGGTGGCCCTTATAGCCAGCCTTGTTACCACTAGTTTTACGGTGAAGGAAAACATCGTGAGGAAACCTGCACAAACCTGCCAAGCAATTGTGTGTGATGTTCCCGATCCGCACTGGGCCCGCGTGGGTGGGAATTGTGGGTGGGTAGGAGCCCAAGCCCTGTCATTATGAAAAGGTCTGTGCCCAGCTGTGGGATGTTTATATAGGATATAACCTAACCAACAAAAAGTTGGACAACCCCCGACTTTCTCACCTTAAAGTTCAATATCTCAAAAAAGGCTGAACCGATTTTGATAAAACATGTCTAAGAACCATCGCTAGAAAACCTGCTTTCAAACAAAAAGCACCGCATTCAAATCGGTCAACCTGTTTAAGAGCTACAGACAGACAGACACACATAGCGGTCAAGCTTATAACACCCCTCTTTTTGCGTCGGGGGTTAAAATGATGATAATGATGATGATTATGATGATGATCTAAGGTGAGATATGACGTCACAGTGGCAAGCGGCCAATGTCGTACAACGCAACGCGCCAGTTGCGCAAGCGACGCGTTGTTTGCATTGACAATTGAGCGCACTTCGAATTTTAGGGTTCCTCAAAAAGTGGACCCTCGAAAGAATACAAGGTAGCTTAAAATTAATTAATCTTACTAATTAGGAGTATCATTTTTTTAAGCTACCTTTATAAAAAAAGCCCTGGTGACCTAGTGGTTAGACCTATCGCTTCTCAAGAAGAGAATCGTGGGTTTGAACCCCGGCTCGCACCTCCGAGTTTTTTCCAAATTTATGTGCGAAATTACATTTGAAATTTTTGAAATTTACCTCGAGCTAATGAGGATGAAAGAAACATCGCGAGGAAACCTGCACAAACCTGCCAAGCAATTTAATGAGTTGTGTGAAGTTCCCGATCTGCACCGGGCCCGCGTAGGAACTACGTCCCAAGCCCTCTCATTCTGAGAGGAGGCCTGTGCCCAGCAGTGATGATGGTGATGATGACTAATATTATACAATTTTTAAGCTAAAGGTAGAGTCATTCACGATGACGCGTGCCTGGTTCTTATTACACACACACACACAAACATCACGCCTGTATTCCCAAATAGAGTAGGCAGAGCACACTAAAACGTTACCACTTCGGAGCCACTTTTAGCAATTTTAGGTTTTAAGTTTGACAAAAACGGTACAATAGTGACAGGTTGCTAGCCTGTCGCCTACGGTATACCTTAACCTATATCCTCAGTCGCCTCTTACGACATCCACGGAAGAAATGAAGAGGTGTTATTCTAACCAGACACCACACGGGGGGAAGGTTCTTATTACAATGTGATTAAAGTCTAATTTTGTCAAAATCACGCGTCTTCGTGGATAGCACTAGGTATACCTTTATATAAAACTGTGTAATAAAAGTGCTGTGCTGGCGGAAAATCAGCGCTGCAGGCATCTAACGCCTCAGCATACTGCTGAGTCAGCGGCCGTTTCGCATTTGCGGGGACATTATGTTTCTATTTTCATGTGTGTTTTCATGTATTCTTTTGATTTTTTTGTGTGTAATTGTGTTAAATTTTATTATATTTGTGTGTCGTCCGTATTAGTAAACAAATGTCTTCTTTCTTTCTTTCTAATAAAAGTTTTAAATTCAGAGACAGAAAGAAATTCTAAAGTGTTACAGCCTTATTCATAAAAAATCCTTAATTGAGGTTTGATCGGTCTGTTACTTAGCAGACTGATTAAGCTTGTTAGACAGTTGTCAAGAAGTATGATTCATAAACGCTTGCTAGCAGTCTGCTAGTTGTTGAGCTGCTGATAGACGGATTAGACGCGTTATGTTGGCCACCTTGACAAATCAAAGACAAACAATGGCCTCATCGATAATTAAAAAAAAAATTGACAGCAGTGACAGCAGCAGGAAAAAAAATAAAAAGCGAGATGTTTGTCTTCCCGCCATTTCCGATCCGCATGTTTATGTCGTACCTAAGTGCAAAAAGCTGTAATTATGTTAATCATCCTAATTTATTTTTTCATATATATATAGTAGCAGTAATAAATACCTAATTTAGAGGATTTTTAAATACAAATTCCTGTTTTTTTTTTTAAATCTTTCGTAACCCTCCCTTACAAAAAATATCTTCGGTATGGTTTTTTGCTCTTGTCAAAGTCAGCTGTTCAAACTTGTGGCGGCCATTTTGTGACTTAGCAGGGAGATAAAGGAGGGTCTACGGTCCTCTAACTTTAGCAGAGCCTTGATCGACTGATTAGCGCTAACAGACGTTTATGAATCATGTTTTTTAGCATCGGGCCTTCAAGGAGGCTCTAACTTTTTATGAATAAGGCTGTTAGTGTGCAAGAAGCGCCGTACTTATAGGTGTTTAAAGAAGTCATTTAGAAATAGACACACCAATTCATTTTTTCGGCAGACCGAGACAGAGGTGGCGCGACGACTTGGAGGCATTCAGAAACGACTGGCATGACTGAGCTGCCGACAGGGGAAGTTGGGAATACGAGGGAGCGACCTTTGACCCAGAAAATGGTTAAATAAAAAAAAAACCGGCCAAGAGCGCGTCGGACACGCCCAAAATAGGGTTCCGTAGCCATTACGAAAAAATTAAGTAATACTTTTCTAAGGATTTCTTATTTATACGGAATCTTCCAAGTTTAGGTATATTTTATACATCCCATGCGAGAGTTGGGAAGATCTCGCGAAGCAGAGACTGGAATGGCGCAGCTCTGTAAATAAGGCTGTTGCAAATGAGTCGCATCGCTTTGGACACCTGGATGCCAAACGTCTTACTATAAAAGAGCCGCCCGAGACCTTCCTACACTTACACGTATAATGATAGTGGTCAATTACATTGCGCGTCTTGTAATAGGACCTTTAAAACTAAGTTTGGCTTTGCCAGCCATATTCGGGCACATACCTAATAAACAAGCTTAAATTAAGGTTCGCCTTTGTCGGACACGACATGGAGGACATCATTTATATCTATAGGTATTTTTACCAGGTTTTGCCCGCGGCTTCGCCCGCGCGGGATTCGGTTATCGCGCGCTGTTCCCTCGGGAACTTCGGGAACTGTGCATTTATCCCGGATAAAAAGTAGCCTATGTCACTCTCTGGCCCATAAACTATCTCTATGCCAAAAATCATGTCGATCCGTCGCTCCATTTCGACGTGAAAGACGGACAAACACACAAACACACATACTTCCGCATTTGTAATATTAGTGTGGATATTATATATTGCAAATTCATAAGTTTTCAAACACCGTATTAGATTTTGTATCATAAATTCTAATGAAAAAACTTTAAAGGGCTCAGTGGCTCAGTCTTGTTTTATTTTCTACAATAAATTTGGCGGAATCCTCCATAACAGTTTTTTGGATCCAGTAAGCTTTATTTCAATTATTCTAATGAAAGTGAAACTGTAGCACTTGACAGGGATTCTATGGCTCTGTTTTATGGTATGAGGGGAGACGGTTAATAAACAAAACGTTGAATCCACAAGGAAACTGAGGACGTTAAGAAGATGAAAAGGAAGACAATATAATACGACTATTACTACTATTATCTATTCTGTGCCCTATGATGATGATGAACTCTGGTTGAGTTCCAGTTTGGAGTGAGTTGGTTGAGTTTTGCAGGTGGTAGGACCTTGTGCAAGGTCCGCCCGGATTGCTACCACCATCTTGCTCGCTAATCCTGCCGTGAAGCAGCAGTGCTTGCACTGTTGTGTTTCGGCGTGGAGAGTAAGACAGCCGGTGAAATTACTGCACTTGAGGTATACCATCTTAGGCCTCTAGGTTGGCAACGCATCTGCAATACCCCTGGTGTTGCAGATGTTTATGGGCGGTGGTGATCTCTTACCATCAGGAGACCCACTCGCTCGTTTGCCATCCAGTCGAATAAAAAAAAAAAAAAAAAAGTTCGAAACACGTCGGCGTTGTGTCATAGTCGCGGATGAGCAAAGTAATTGTTTATACCTACTATTAGTTCATTAACTTTCATCTTCAAAACTTAACTCTATTCGAAACAGAAACAGTCCAGTTTTGTTTACCACAAATGTGACATAGAACAGATGGGCTACTACGAAACTCGAAACTCGAAGTTCGTGTCATGCGGTCCCTCTGATACTTATACTATTTAATACGAGAGCGAGAGGGACAGCACGACACGAACTTCGACTTTCGAGTTTCGTAGTAGCCCTGCAGAACCCGCGTTAGGTCATATACAGGAAGCACTTCATTGGCAGAGCGTTGCCGACGTCTGACGCCAGCCGTGGCCTTAATAGAGGTGCTCCAATCAACACAATAGTGACCCACTGTGGAACCTTTTCATAGGAAATGTCGGTGACATCGAAAATTTTCTTTTTTACACGTCTGCCCGAAGGAATGTCAGCTTTTCTAATGTATGTTTGTTTATATATATTATAATATATGAAATTCTCGGGTTGAAAATGTTTGTGACCAAATTAAGATTGGTTTTTTGGAATCTTTTTGTATTTTTTATTTCAATTCCAAATTTTTACTTTTACGGTCATCCCGCAAAACCTAAATTGAAAATACAAACTGAAATATAGATATGGACCAATGAAATATGGACTCAGCAGTGGTGTAGCGGTATAGCACGCGGTACGGAATGCCGAGGACCTGGGTTCGATTTCCAGTGCTGGTCTTATTTTTCTGGTTTTTCTGTGCATCTATATTTCAGTTTGTATTTTCAATTTTGTGACCAAACCTTTCAAACGGCTTGACCGATTTTTCTTTGAGTAGGTACATTCGGTAGGTCTGAGAATAAGGTGTAAACTATTTTTCATACTTCTACTTGGACGGAGTCGCGGGCAACAGCTAGTATTGTATATAAGTATGTATGTAGGTACAGTTGAACAAACTGATTCAGATACCAGTGGAACATTGTAGCATGAAACGTTCCACCCTTCTACATTCTACATTTTTGCTCGATTTTACATACCAAATTTCATCCAAATTCGTCCAGCCGTTTTAGCGGGAAGAAGTAACAAACTAAACACATATTTTTATATGATTTTGTACAGTCGAGTTCATAAACTTGTGAGCAAAAATTTGATCAAATATATCTGAACACGCTTCTACCCCGTTAGCAATAGAGTCGTGTTCAGATTTTTATGATCAAATTTTTGCTCACAAGCTTGAACTCGACTGACAATAAAAAAATATACAGTACAACAATACTTTGACATTTATAATATTAGTACGATGTCATATATACTGCCACGTTTTATATCTACTGACATAATATATCTAATACGTATCTACTTTTCCAGTTGTTGTATCGATCTACATAATTCTCATGGGAAATAAACCATCCTAGCGTCAACCCCATTAAATAATTATTACCGCACTCTTGCCGCACTGAATACAAGGCCACGATAAAAAACTAGCCAAGTGAGAGACGGACCCGCGCGTCGAGGGTTCCATGAGTCTCTAAAAATCAAAGTGACTTGGTTTAGGTAAAGTCGAGTTTATAAACATGTGAGCTAAAATTTGATCAAAAATATCTGAACACGAGTCTATTGTTAACGGCGTAGAAGCGTATTTTTGATCAAATTTTTGCTCACAAGCTTATGTACTTTACGAGTAACTTCATTCAAGCAACGTTTCCACCAATATTGTGGGAGGATGTGTTGCGATGAATGGGTTTTTCATGAACCATATATGTACATGATAGGTTATATTAGGCAAAGCTCTGCGCAGGGGGCGACACTAGGACAAATCGTAAAGACACCGCCATGACAACGTCAGTTCTCTTTATATTTTGTCATCATGACCAAAGAGTATTAATACCTATAGAAATCATGACATATATTTATGAGTAACAATAGTAGAATGTTGCACCAAGCAGAAAGTTATTTATTATTGCACCGAGTGCCGATTTGCAGCCCGAGCGTGAGTGAGGGCTTTAAAAAGCACGAGGGCAATATAAATTACTTAATGCGAGGTGCATAATCTGCTTTTCTTTCAACTATTACAAGAATGTGGACGAAAAAAAACTCATGCTAAACAATTAATAGAAAAGAAATGTCACTAGCACTCGATGACTCCATTTTTGTAAGTTTACATTCGCACTATCAAAAAATGTCCACGGAAAATTCGCAAGGTTCCCGCCAATTTGTTTTTTTTTATTTCTTATTTATTTTTGGCAGTGTTAGTAGCTAGTAGCAGATATTTTTACCCGCGATCTCTCCAATTTCGGATGGGCGCCAGGTTGGCCAACCAAACACACAAAGTTTTTTTTAATATACGGCCTTACTGTTTTTGGTAGGATCGGTAGCAACAATTTTTTGTTCGCAATCTGTCTGTTTTAGACTATGCAGGCTAATTTTGTAGCAAAAATACTTGTGTTACCTCTTTGGTGGTGCAATTAAAAAAAATCTAAAACAATGCAATAAAGGATTTTCATATTTTTTTCTGCTCTAGAGCAGAAAATTCCCGCTTTGTGCTGGGTATTTAGTGCGGTTATGATGAAATTAAAGCATAGTTGGAAGAAAAATAAATTATATTTACATCAATAGTAGCGATAGAGCTATATTTCCAAAAAATTAAGACCCGACATTTAAGATACTCAAAAACATAAACCATAAACATATGGTATGTGCTGGTGCTGCACTCTGACGGGATATAATTGCAGTAATATTCCAGAAACGAATCATTTACCTATCCTCGCATAGAGGTAAATAAAACGTTTCATGAAAAACACATTCCTGGCAACACGTCATCGCACATCTCTGTTTGAAACGCAGGCGTAGAGCTGGTTCCCACTTGTCGGATGTCGGGCCCGGGTTTTAATCGGATGTTCCAGTGGCAGAACATTTTATATGAACCTATTCACACTTGACCAGGCGCGGCGCACTCCGCGATATAGGTGCGATTCTGTAAGTATCAAAACACCCCACGCCGGCGTGGGTTAACTCACTAGGGCTATGAGCACCGCCCGGCACGCACGCTCGCAGTCTCTCGCTCGAACTAGCCGCGCCGCGTAACGCTACGTGTAGCTGTGTGATTTTCGTGAAACAGGTTCACGATGAGTGCAAAAAAATATTGCACTCATATTTATTTTATTTATATATTCATATTCTGTACATAACATTACACTAACTAACCCAATTCTGTTCGAAACCATATTAAGTGCGAGTGCGACAAAAGAACAGATAGGTAACTCGCGATATACCAATGCCCACTGCGGGCGTACAAAACCTTTGAGGCAGCCGACGACGTGCAATAATCCATTTTGTGACCGTCGGAGATCGTAGGCGCGTCAATTTAAAAATGCTAGAAAACTAAGTATTTGTCTGAATTTACTCTTAAGTTATATGTGAGTATTATTTTTTTATTGATTTACAACCCTATCCTAAACCAAAACGTTGGTGCTGGCTGAATAATAACGACCTTCGCGCGCAGCACTAGAGTTCAATGTTGCTTGATGGTGCGCGGTGATTTTGCTAATAAAAATTACGTAGGCATATAAAATGGCGGCTTTCATCAACATCAAAAGAGAGAACCTTCTGTACTTGTACTATTACTTATTCTGTGACTTGACCAACACATGTATAGAAATGACCGACATCCGACATGAAACGGATCCGACACCCGACAAGTGGGAACGGGCTCTTAGGCTGTTTGCTGTCCACATGCTTATCAGTGGTGTTGTCAGTCAACTAACTGACTGTTGGCGACTGGCTGCGGTGTGAGCTTCTTAGGGTTCCCTAGTCAATTAGGAACCCTTAAGTATACCTAGTTTCACCATGTCTGTCCGTCCGCGGATTTGGCATGAATATACATATCAGTCACGCCGACAAAGTGGTACAATAAAAAAAAGTCTGATTGTTTTTTCTTATCCAACCGTGTAGTGTGGGGTATCGTTGGATAGGTATCTTAAAACCATTAGGGGGTTGCTAGAACGATTTTTCGATACAGTGATTTGTTTGCAAAATATTCAACTTTAAAGTGCATATTTTCATTTAATTCGAGAACCGGTCTACACCGGTGGGTGGAAAAATTTGAAAAATTCAGGATGGTAGTAAGTATATCAAACTTACAAGGAAAACTATAACGGTTAAGTTTTCTTGAGAATTATTAGTAGTTTAGGAGTAAATAGCAGCCTAAGGTATAAAATAAAATATACCTAATTTTTTTTTTCTTTCATAAAGCGAATGTATTATATCACATATACAAAATTTTAAAAAATAAAACTACTATCTAATCTACTTACTATTTACAAAACTTATACTAAATAGAAAATGTCTTCAAGGCTGCTGCTTTGGGGGGCCGTTCCTAGGAGGCTGGCAGCATTACCTCTCTGGATAGCTAGGCTGATGCGTTGTGCAAGGTAAGCACCAGCCCGCCGATCCCTTGAGGTATCTACCAGCCGAGAAGATATCTGGCGGAAGAGCTGTTTTGCCTCTGGCCCCCAAGGCCCCAAAGTTTCTACACCAAAAGGCGTAAATATACAAGCCTCACCAAGGGCTGCGTATTTACGCCGTTTGTTGCTCTCAGCGGAGGCCGCCGCTGCACCCGCCTGGCCAGATGTCGCGTGGATATGAGAGGGTGCCAACGTGTCGACGCACGTGGCATCCCATACTAGCGGTCTGCCACGACTCCACGGAATGAGGGTCATTCCGTCAGGTCGCTTGCCGTCGTCACGAGACATACCCGTTGGTTCAAGTATGGCCGGAACGTTGACTGTAACGAGCGCCCGACGGATGATGTCATTGATACTGGCATGGCGGGAGAAGCGGCCAGCACTGCGCTGGCAAGAAAGGCCATGATGGCCATACTGATCGACCCTGACACCACATTTGCATTGGTGCGACTCGTTCGTTTTAAGGCCGAGTCTAAGACAAATGGCCAGACAAAGGGTGTGTGATCTAAAACTGTCCCAATGTTCATCGAGGGAAGTGCTTGCAGCCAGTACCCTGACTCAGGTTCGCCCGCTGCCAAAAGACGAGCGCGGTCTGTACTGTTCGGTGAGGTCTCTAAAAGCTGTTTTTGTTTGCTGCTGCAAATCGGCTCGTCCCAGGCTCTTTGTATTTTATGAGAGAGAGGGCAAGGAATATCTCCATTGGGAGAAGTATTGGACCATGCCGCCCGGCCTCGGCTAAGTGCGTGACCTCAACATCACCAAGTGACGGGTTAATGATTTTTCCAAAAAGGTCACGTGTACTGTAGCCAGAGGACAGAAAGGCCGGTAGAGCAACACTAGAAATGCTTCTTACTCCTAGGCCACCAAAACGGATCGGGAGGGTGGCTTGAGTCCAGCTCCGTTCATCAAAAGAGCAATTTAGAATTTCCGAAAGGGTTTTACGAATTAGTTCATCCAAAGGTTTTAATTTTGATTCATGTTGCCAAAAAGGGCAGCAGCGGAGAAAATACATGAATTTTGGAACAAAAAGACAATAACGCGTTATAACAAGGGCCATGTGGGATTTATCAGGCTAAGGCGGCTGCAGGTATCAGAATACCTAAATTTGGAATATTCCGTACAAAATACGAAATCCTTAGAAAAATATTACTTAATTTTTTCGTAATGGCTACGGAACTCTATTTCGGGCGTGTCCGACACGCTCTTGGCCGGTTTTTTCTTATTAAATAAGTACCATTTAACCCCCATCAATATTCATCTAGTCTTCCCATACAGTCCGCCACTAGCTATCAACTGACTAACTACTAACTATATTGACTAACTAGTCACGTGACTATGTCATAGGCAGATCGAAGGCTCTCAAGGTCTTCGTACCCTCGATTCCTTGACGGCGCGGACGGACCCGGCCGGAGGACGCGTATTGATTTCTCTCTCTGACCTACATTTGGTCACAACGTGTACAGCCATAAAACGATTTTTTCAGACAGGTCGGCTAATATATTAGTATCATCTTTTGGAAGGATTACATAATCAATACTAATCCATACTAATAATAAATGCGAAAGTATGTGTTGTATGATTGTTCGACTTTCACGTCGAAACGGAGCGACGGTTCTATGTGATTTTTGGCATATAGATAGTTTATGGGCCAGAGAGTGACATAGGCTACTTTTTATCCCGGAAAAATGTACAGTTCCCGGGGGAACAATAGGGCTACTACGAAACTCGGAAGTTGGTGTCGTGCGGTCCCTCTCGCTCTCGTATTAAATAGTATAAGTGTCAGAGGGATCGCACGACACGAACTTCGAGTTTCGTTGTAGCCCTGCAGCTCGCGATACCGGGCGTAGCCGCAGGCAAAAGCTAGTACTTAACTAACAATAAATAAATATAAATATCATGGGACGAACACAGCTAGTCCCAAACTAAAGCAAAGTGAAAGTATCTTAAATGGGTCATATATGCGAGAGTTTCAACCGCTTCGATTTTCGAATGATTTCTTTAGCTTGCCCTGTTTATTTCTTAGTTTGAATCAAATCTTGGAACCTAATTGCAGTGGGGTAGCTAGGTAACCAAAGGCCCTGGGGCAAAAAATAAACTTGGGCCCCAACTAAACTATATAACATCGTTTGTTCCGTAAAGTCCGTGTTATAGTCCGTAAGTCAGAGTCCGAGGGGCCCCTGAGCTTTGGGGCCCCGGGGCACTGCCCCGTCTAGACCTCCGGTATCACGCCGCTGCTAAAATGGGCCCACTTCCAGTAGTCCGAATGACTTGAAATTTGGCATAACTTAAGTAGGTAAATCTGGTGACAATACAATAATCAGTACCACTACCATGAGTTTACAACCGTACTCGATAGCGACGGCGTAAATTATTTGTATGGAGAATCTACAAATAATTTACGCCGTCGCTATCGAGTACGGTCACTGTAAACTCATGGTGGTGGTACTGGTAGTGACATCCTGGTAGTCCGGCCAGGATCGTCTCCGCAGGACGCGGAAATGTAGTTTGGATGACAATGCAAGTATAGTCAGCAAAAAAGCTTGTATTAAAAATGTAATTTTTAACAAAAACTTATTTTATGAATAGGATGTACATGGTACATAATATCTTAGAAGTTAGTTGACGTCACAGGGGACCGGAGAACTGACAGCTTCCTCGGACAAAGAATTACTTAGCTGGCTATTCAAAGTAGAAACGCTGCCAGCATCTTCGGAACCTTAGGTACCTAAGGGATCTGTTTTTTTTTCCGTGAGTTTAGGATATTTTACAAGCTTTTATTAAATTTGGAAATTGATAAAAAATACAAAATTTCCCCAAGCTTTGCTTTTATTTAGTTTCACCTGTCCCGTTGTCTGTCTGTCTGTGTGACTGTAATCAAATCTTGCAAGTTACAAAGTACAAAACACAAAAGTGATCACTTATTTATGACGTTGACTGTACAAGCTTTGCTTAGTTTGGGACTAGGTCAATTGGCGTCACGTGTCCCATGATATTTATTTATTTATCTCGCCTCGCTCCGCTCAGCTGTTTCCACCAGAGATGTGCTGTGCGAGGCGAGGTAAATGAAGCGTTTCTATTGGTTAGCGAAAAACATATTCCTCGCAACCGCAACGCACGCATGTTATTGGTGGAAACGCCGCTTAAGGGCACCCGGTAAGTATATTGCTGCACTGTTTCTAGCAATTCTCAATTCCACATTTCTCCGCTTTAATGGATGCGTACCTAACCTAAACCCTTCGGTTACATCGAGACATCTTACACAAAGGTTTTAAAGTCAAGTCTCGCCCTCAATCTACTTTGTAATCCATTTTATGTCTATTCCTGTCTAAGCCTGTTTAGCATTCACACCTAACCTAGTTTGCTAAAGGATGAGCACGAAGGTTGCATCTTGCCACGGGTATAAGTACATAAATCCAATTAATCCTACTTCCTAATACTATAATCGCCTGTTTCACCACCTGTCGACTAACTTTAAGTGTCGGATAAAAGTATTGCCGTCTTTGTTTATTCGGGCAAAACAAACAGAGACGGCATCACTGATATCCGTCACTTAAAGTTAAATATTTGACAAGTGGTGAAACAGGCCCTAAATGTGAAAGTTTGTGAAGATTTTTGGATGCTTGGAGGTTTGGATGTTTGTTACTTAATCACGCAATAACAGCTGAACGAATTTACATGAAACTTGGCGTACAGATAGACAAAGATCTGCATTGAGACGTGATGATAATGAGGCGGAGGCGAGACGTGGATTCAACTAATATGATTGGCCGATCCCTACACGTCTCCCTCCGCTCGTCTCCGCCTCAGTGTAGCCGCAGCCTAAAAGCCGTATCGAAATCAGTCTATTCGTTTGAGACCTACAATGCCACCAGACAGATATTGACGTTAATCTTTTGTTGCGGGTTAACAATAGTAGATTGTGCATCTCATCAGTACCACTACCATGAGTTTACAGTGACCGTACTCGATAGCGACGGCGTAAATTATTTGTAGAGGCGCTGTACAATTCTCCATACAAATAATTTACGCCGTCGCTATCGAGTACGGTCACTGTAAGCTCATGTTAGTGGTACAGGCCTAAGCGTCTGTTCCAGACGAATTTTGGCGTGTTGCATGTGCATAAGAAAAGCATAAAACGAGCCATTTTACCCAAGACATTCATATTATCCGAGCCGGTACGGCGAGGGTGGATAGACACGTCGAGCGGAAAATGGGTTTAATGCTCTAGTTTTACACTCCGCTTTTCACTTCGATTGCGAGGAAATGAATGAAATAGCAACAGTGGAAACAACTGTTCACTTACCTTTTATTTTTCATGCATTACTATATAATTAGTTTTTTAGTTTTATTGATTTATTTTCATTGATTTGATTGATTCTTAGTTTTATTTAAATTGAAAACGATTAAAAACATATAGAAACTTTTTTGTTTGTGTTGACACCTCATTACCTTGGTCTTAGACGAAGGTTTTACTTAATGCCCTAGAGCATAAAGACGAACTTTACGAGCATGAGAAGTGAAAATGATTTTTTTAACACAAACTCATTTAGTCCAGACTCCAACTACTATCCCTAGGTATTGGGACTGGGCAGTCAAGCGTGATCGCGTAAGGAAGGTCAATGAACGGCCACGTGCCACGCATGCGCGGGACACTGTCAATCATTCCGTCAAGGGAGCGGCTGATTGGGACATAGGGCGATATATAGTTGAGGAAACTGGGAACCTTTTCATAGTCAATTTCGCTATGATTTCTTTGGCAGATGTGTGGGATGACAACATAACATTAAGGGGCGGTTTCATCATCCATTGATTAGCGTAAACCGACGGTTAAATGTGATGCCGTCTCCGTCTATTCGAACAAAACAAATAGAGACGGCATCACACCTAACCGCCAGTTAACACTAATCAATGCATGGTGAAACAGCCCCTAAGTATTTAATATCAATTCTGAAGGAAATACTGTTTCATTCAGTAACAAACTAATTTATCACAAAAATAAAAATTACCTATGGAAAACGATACGTTCATTAAATAATATTGTGAATCTGTTTTAAAAAATATACCTCGTGGAGTTTCTTGCCGGATTCTTCTCAACAGAGGTTTTTTCTAACCGGGTAAGGTTCTTTGACATTCATAATCATAAGTACTGTTATAGCCTAAATTGAATACCTAAAGATATTTTGACTTGACTTGAGTATGGCATAAGAAAGTCGGGGAAACGCCAAAGAACCATAAAACTACCGACACACACCACTCTTGGTGCGTGCTTGGCCGATTTTAATACCGTCTGATTTAAATAAAAGCTAAACAAAGTTCTATTTGTAAAAGGGAAAACAAAGCGAAATGGGCGATCACTCGGAAAATTGTCACTTTCACTTTTTAGACCACAGGCTGTTTCAATTACGAAATATTTGAAGTTACTAATCAGTAAATAGTCAGATAAGTAATCTATAAACTTTTCTGGCAATCGAAGTGAGAATAGTTAACGCAAAGAAAAAAAAATTGTTAAAAAAATCATGTTCAGGTTTTTAATAGCAAAAACTTGTAGCCGCAGAAAACTTCTGACTGTACTTATCCTTTATTGACTGTACTAATTTGCCATCGAGACTATATTTTCCTAGCAAATCACTGAAAGTGGGTCAAAATTAACTTACATCATTTGACCCAATAAACAGGATAAGTTAAGTAAGTTAAGTTAAAGCTTGCACGTAATTTTAATTAATTTTATAAAATAAAAAAAAATCATATAAGTATATATGCGGAGAATATACGTAGGTAAGTAAAATACACAAATACCAATTTCGTCTATCTACTTAAGAACTGTTCATTGTTTCGTTTTTTTTGTATTTCAAATATTATCTTTTCCTATTAAACACTTAAAATTCAAAGACACCGCTCTTCGCTCGGTCGACCAGGTATATAATTTAGTCACGCAGCGCTGCTAGTCTAGATCCAGCACGCAAAACACCGGAAAATGGAGTTCCAATGATAAACATAGCAGTATGTCGATGATAGATAATCATGGTGGAAACAATCATCATAACATATTTAAACTCGCATCGTCATAGTATATAGTCTATGTAGTTAAAGTCAAAGTCAAAGTCAAAATATCTTTTTTCAATTTAGGCTATAACAAGCACTTATGAATGTCAAAAAAAATCTACCACCGGTTCGGAAAAGCCTCTGTTGAGAAGAATCCGGCAAGAAACTCAACGAAGTGTTTTTTTTAAACAGGTTATTATATTAATGTGCAATGTAGCATGTCAATATTAGGGCAGCCCGTATAAAATCACATACAATTTTAAAAAATATAATGGTCCGAGTAATACGGTACATTTTCGACACGCTTGTGCATCGACAATACGCTGCATGAACACACATTTCTTGCATAAACGTAGATAATATAATACAAGGTTGCGGGTACATAGTTCATTGATATGGACCTCCGCAAAGTAACGTCTGATTCAATAAATTACATAATTTTTAATTTAAGCTTGGAAGTTAAGCTTTATAATGAGTCAGTAATTCTACGTGATTTCCAACTCTACACTCATGATTTGTAGACTCTGGCCAACGGAAGCTGTCCCAGTCAAACCGCGGTAAACATAAAAAAAACCGGCCAAGAGCGTATCGGACACGCTTACCTTACCTTACCCTTACCTTAGGCTGCTATTTACTTTTAAACGTGTTTAAACTACTAAAATTCTGAAAAAAAACTTAACCGTTATAGTTTTCCTTGTAAGTTTGACATACTTACTACTACCTTCCTGAATTTTTTCAATTTTTTCCATCCACTGGTTTAGATTTTAGAGGGAGGGGACGCTCGATTTTAATGAAAATTTGCAATTTAAAGTTGAATATCTTGAAAACAGATCACTGAATCGAAAAACCGTTTTGTAACCCCCTAATGGATTTAAAAGACCTATTCAACGATACCCCACACTACAAGGTTGGATGAGACAAAAAAAATCACCTCCACTTTACGTCTATTACAGGTACTTACCCTAAAAAAAATTTTTTTTTTCTTGTACCGTTTTGTTGGCATAGTCCATATATATATATCCGTGCAAAATTACAGCTTTCTAGCATTGATAGTCCCTGAGCAAAGCCGCGGACGGACTGACAGACAGGCCGATATGGCGAAACTAAAAGGGTTCCGTTTTTGCCATTTTGGCTACGGAACCCTGAAAAGTGAGGCTGACAACACTTGCTGTATACTGATTAAACGATGTTGATACTTAGATATTTATTTAAATTTTCCAGATTGGCATTGAATATAGTTTAGTTTAGTTTAGTTTATTTATTCATTCAATACATCATTACATTATAATTTACATAAATGTGTATATCTTCTAACATTTTAATTCTAACATAATCTTATAACATTTTCCATTTTGAGGATGGTAGGAAATAATTTATTTATTACAGCGGAAGTATCAAAATTATCTAGGTCGGGCTAGAATGACAATAATAATATGTCAATGAGGGCTATCGCGTATGAATTCGCCACTAGAGGCGCTAGTGTAGCGTGAGGTCTCCGAAATGTCAAATCTCATAGTTTTTGGGTGAGCTACGCGGGTTTATTTATAATTAGAATAATTTGTGAATATTTTGCAATATCTGAAATTAATTATGGCAAATATGCGTTCCGGGGCAATGAATGTCTGTGTTTTGAGACAGTTTTGTCTTTCGGAAACCTTTGTCCTCCCTTTTTTCCGAACAAAACGGGGACTATGCAACACTGGCATGCTCGATATTTTTATGGTACGGTTTTAAGGTGTATTAAATATGATTTTAATCTAAACTTTGTTTTCACGCCCGTAATAACAGACTTTGAAAGCCATACTTAAAAAACTCACGCAACAGTGCGCCATCTAGTGAGACAAAAAACGATAGCCCTCATTTTGTCAGTCTCAAAAATGATACCAGATTAAAGTTTCGTAAAATGCGTGGGCAGCTTTCGCTGGTCAGAGTCTATATTCTATTCGATGGTTTTAGAAGAAAATTAAACTGACTGCAAATATAATTAGACATTTAATTGGCGTATGTTGCATTCGTAACTTTTAGAGGCTTAATAACCTAACCAACAAGAAATTGGAAAGCCGCCGACTTTGTCACTTCAAAGTTCAATATCTCAAAAACAGATGAACCGATTTTGATGAAATATGTCTATATAAGAACCATCGCTAGAAAACCTTTTTTTTTTTTTTTTATTCGAATGGATGGCAAACGAGCAAGTGGGTCTCCTGATGGTAAGAGATCACCACCGCCATAAATATCAGCAACACAGGGGTATTGCAGATGCGTTGCCAACCTAGAGTTCTAAGAGTGATACTCATGTGCCAGTAATTGCACCGGCTGTCTTACTCTCCACGCGGAAACACAACAGTGCAAGCACTGCTGCTTCACGGCCGGATTAGCGAGCAAGATGGTGGTAGCAATCCGGGCGGACCATGCACAAGGTCTACCACCTGTATTCAAATAAAAAAACTAATTCAGATCGATCCACCTGCTTAAGAGCTACGGTGCCACAAACAGACACACGTAGCGGTCAAACTTATAACGCCCCTCTTATTGCATTGGGGGTTAAAAAGGGATTTAAAAACAAACGCGGCCAGAAGGTTTGAAACATATAGTGTAATTGATTATGAGCAAACTACATTTCTCTGGTTTTTAACCCCCGACGCAAAAAGAGGGGACTTCTAAGTGTGGCCGCTATGTGTGTCTGTCTGTCGCACCGTAGCTCTTAAACGGGTAGACCGATTTGAATGCGTTTTTTTATTTGCAATCAGGTTTTCTAGCGATGGTTCTCAGACATGTTTCATCAAAAGTCTCATGTTTCATGTTTCGTCACATAGTGACAAAAACATGTGAAACTCTCTTTCTTTCTTATCACAACATATGTACCATGTTTTTATGCAAATAAATGATTTATGTTTTTTTTTTTATGAAAATTGGCTTAGCCATTTTTGAGATATTGATCTTTGTTCAGTTATTTAATTAACACCTTGTATATCACTGTGCCCGCGTGGGATCTACTGCCCAAGCCCTCTCATTCTGGGCGGAGACCTGTTCCCAGCAGTGGGACGTATATAGGCTGGGATGTCGATAATATCCGTGTACTCGTATGTTTGTGGCACGTATACACTATCATGTTATCAGTTATCAGTGCGGCAGTACGCAGGCGCGTTGCCACGGCAACCGCAAGATGGCGCCGTATCTAGGGCGGCCCTGCGCGACCTACATCTCATGACCTGGGCCTGGATGCTGACAGCTTCAGGGTTAACAATAGGTTTAAGACATACAATTTATTGAATCAGGCCTTTGCGGTGGCCCAATGAACTATAAACAAATGTTTTGCTCCCTCGCGACCTTGCGACAGGTACACTCGAACCAACTGAATCGTAACCCACTGTGGAACCTTTTCGTAGAAAATGTCATAGTGACATCGCATTGCTTGGTAAGGAATTTAAATTTAGGCTCAGGCCTGAAATATCCATTTTCCTAAAATGTATTTTTCGCAAAATGTCTGCTTTTCAGAATGTCAACACGTCTTTTGCATAATGTCAGCGTCTCAAAATGTCAGCTTTTTAAAATTGCCTGTCTCCAAGAATGACAGTTTTTGTATATATGTTCGCTTTCAGAATGCGCTTATTCTCAAAATGTCTGCAACCTCAAAATATCCGCTTTCGTATAACGTTGGCATTCCAGAAAAGTCTTATTCCCAAAATGTCTCCAATCATGGTCTTCAAATTTCATCTAAACGTCATTAATGTTGTCTTGAATGCCAGTAATTTTATATTAGGTATAGATATTTATGTTATCAAAGAGTAAGTATGCAAGCAATTAAACCTTTTACATTTAAAAATTTGATTTGAAAATAAGCAGACATTATGGGAAAACAAACATAACAAGACTAAAGCCTATTTAAAAAAAGTGAACATAACGGGAAAGCAGAAATTAAGGTAATGCTAATATTATAGTAATGTAACATTATGAAAAGACGACTTCCTGAGATTGTACACATTTTAAATAGCAGACATTTTGAGAAAGCTGACAAATAGAAGTTTTAACATTGTGAAAACGCAGACGTTTTGGAATTGTACATTTAGGAAAACAGACATTTCAGGCCTGAGCCGGAATTTATTAGGACACTTACTGCGAGAACGTTCTACGGTGGGACAGGAATGAAATAATAAAGAAATAAATCAATATCACCAAAGTAAGCTTAGCAAAGCTTGTGTTATGGGTACTAAGCAACGGATAAAATATAATCATATATGGATATAGATACATACTTAAATACATATTAAACACCCAAGACCTGAGAACAAATTTCGTATTATTCATACAAATATCTGCCCCGACACGGGAATCGAACCCGGGACCTCAAGCTTCGTAGTCAGATTCTCTAACCACTAGCCATCTGGCCGTCTATGGTTATGGTTAGACTGTACGTCTATGCAATGATTGCAAATGTTGTTATGCAAATGTATGTTCATGCAGTTCCTACGCCTCCACTCTACATATACAAACACACACACACACATATCATATATATATATCATCCCGTAGTCTCTACATCATCAGTGTAGAGTGGTTGTGGGTGGTGATATTCAGGTTTGTGTGATTTGTGTGTGTTCTTACCACGAGGAGGTGACGGAGCTGCATGCACACACATTTGTTGTTGGTCGCGAGTGATCAAAGTAGTTGTGTATAGTTCATTAAGTCAAAGTACTTGAATCAAGTACCAGGATGGAACCGTATGCGAGCCGAGCGAAGACCCGTGGTGGCCTAGTGGTTTGACCTATCGCCTCTCAAGCAGAGGGTCGTGGGTTCAAACCCCGGCTCGCACCTCTGAGTTTTTCCAAATTCATGTGCGGAATTACATTTGAAATTTACCACGAGCTTTGCGGCGAAGGAAAACATCGTGAGGAAACCTGCACAACCTGCGAAGCGATTCAACGGTGCGTGCGAAGGTTCCCAATCCGCACTGGGCCGCGTGGGAACTATGGTCTAAGCCCTCTTGTTCTGAGAGGAGGCCTGTGCCCAGCAGTGGGACGTATATAGGCGGGGATGATGATGGATGGGATGATGCGAGTGACAAACGGGTTAACAAGTTAATTACTTACTTAAATGACTGAAAAACTGAAAGTAATTCGTTCAGAATATAGAGTATCGATTATACTAAACCAGTGGTGGGCAAACTTTCTTCATGGGGGGCCAGAAAGTTACAGATATTTTAGAGGAGGGGCAGGATTACATCGTGCTATTTCATACTTGTTTTATGTTTTTGCCAAATAATGAATTTATGTTATGATCGCAGGCCATATAGGTAGGTACTATTCACTTCGAAGGAACGTCGGCGGGCCGGAGTTGGCCCGCGGGCCGTACTTTGCCCATCACTGTACTAAACTATAAACCATCACCACCAGCTTTCAAATAAAAAATACTATCAAAATCTATCATAGAAAAAAGTTCTAAAGGTAACACAAAAAACATGTTTTATCTATCTATCTATTTACTCGTATCTATCTGAAATACAGTCGAGCTCCTTCTGTTTTTGAAGTTTGTATGTATGTGTAAACTCTTTAGTCTTTCTTTAGTGTACAAAGAAACAAAACACAATTGACAAACTTTGAGATACTGGTACAAAGGCGGACTTAAAGGTGCGACCAATCCGCTGCTTAAAATACGGTGACGGTACGGATTCGCAGTGACGCAGCGTATGCGCACCATTTTTTTTGCATGCGTTCCACACCGCTGCTTAAAATACGCAAATGGTGCGGAATCGCTGTGACGGGCCGTAAACTACAAGACTTTTGTTTGGTAAAGTCCTGACGTTTACGGCACCTCACTGCGATTCCGTATTATAAGCAGCGGTGTGGAGAGCATGCGATAAAAACGGTGCGTCACAGCGATTCCGTGCCGTCACCGTTTTTTAAGCAGCGGTGTGGTCGCACCTTAAGTCGGTTAAAATAGGAATAAAAATTAAAATAATGAAACAATATCTTACCATAATACGCCATGCTGCTGATCATGTGCTGGTTTATCATTTTTTCCACAAAAACTGTTCACAACGTCACTTCAATACACAACTTCAATATAACATTTCGACACTTACACTGAAATTACATTTATTTAACGAAGTGGAAATATTTTCAATGAGCTCAAAATAATCCAACCGAAGCTAAGCGGGCTACTATACCGGGTTCGTATCGTACCGTCCCTCTCGCTCTTGTATTAATAGTATACAGCCTTATTCATAAAAAGTTAGAGCCTCCTTGAAGGCTCCTTGAAGGCCCGATGCTAAAAAACATGATTCATAAACGTCTGTTAGCGCTAATCAGTCGATCAAGGCTCTGCTAAAGTTAGAGGACCGTAGACCCTCCTTTATCTCTCTGCTAAGTCACAAAATGGCCGCCAGAAGTTTGAACAGCTGACTTTGACTAGAGCAAAAAACCATAGGTACCGAAGATATTTATAGTGAGGCAGGGCTACGCAGATTAAAAAAAAACAGGAAATTTATTTTCAGGAATTTGTATTTAAAAATCCTCTAAATTACAACAATAAATTAACAATAAATATGAAAAAAAAATAAGGATGATTAACATAATTATGGCTTTTTGCACAACATAAACATGCGGATCGGAAATGGCGGGAAAACAAACATCTCGCTTTTATTTTTTTTCCTGGTAATTTGCTGTCACTGCTGTCAATTTTTTTTTAATTATCGATTAGGCTATTTTTTGTCTTTGATTTGTCAAGGTGGCCAACATAACGCGTCTAATCAGTCTATCGGCAGCTCAACAACTAGCAGACTGCTAGCAAGCGTTTATGAATCATACTTCTTGACAACCGTCTAACAAGCTTAATCAGTCTGCTAAGTAACAGACCGATCAAACCTCAATTAAGGATTTTTATGAATAAGGCTGTAAGTGTCAGAGGGCCCGCACGACACGAACATCGAGTTTCGAGTTTCGTAGTAGAGACTGCTGGAGGTCCTTGGGGAAGGCCTATTGTCCAGATGATAATAATAATAATCCCAGCCTATATACGTCCCACTGCTGGGCACAGGCCGCCTCTCAGAATGAGAGGGCTTGGGCTGTAGTTCCCACGCTTGCCCAGTGCGGATTGGGAACTTCACACGCACCATTGAATTGCTTCGCAGGTTTGTGCAGGTTTCCTCACGATGTTTTCCTTCACCGTACAGCTCGTGGTAAATTTCAAATGTAATTTCGCACATGAATTCCGAAAAAAAAAACACAGAGGTGCGAGCCGGGGTTTGAACCCACGATCCTCTGGTTGAGAGGCTATAGGTCAAACCACTCGGCCACCACGGCTGTTCAGACACGGCAGGCCAGATGATAATAAAAAAAAAACTTTTGCATAATCGTGGTCTTCATTGACGTTGCACTAAAAACAACCGTGCCAATTGAATGTAAACCTGAAATTTGAGATTTTATCTCGATCACAGACCTTATAATAGAGATAGTCAATAAAAGTAGAAAAAGTAAAAATAAAAAAACCGATCAAGAGCGTGTCGGACACGTCCAAGATCTGGGTCCAAGGGTTCCTTAGTCATTACGAAAAAATCATGTAATATTTTTCTAAGGATTTTGTATTGCAAGATATTCTAAAATTAAGGCTTTAATGAAATTAAATGAAATACTTATACCGCGTGGCTCCGTTTTCACCAAAGATGTGCTGTGCGAAGTTCATTTAATTTTGGAACATCTTACATGGAATAGAGAGCGAATAAAAAAGTAGACATTTCTCAACTTGACTCATACATTTTCCCACATGGTTTATCTCACTATCTTATCTCCGAAACAGTAAAGGATTGCCACAGATAGATTGAAGATAACAATTATAGATAAGTAATTATCAAACGATACCACCTTACGTGATCATTTTAATATAATATGATACGTCGTGTACACACGGTCACTGAGTTACAAGCTGGGGTTACAAGAAAGGATTTCGCTTTTGTTCATATACAAGTTTCCTTGGTCAATGGAAAAAAACGGTAAAAGTATCACTAAAGCAGCCATACTCAAAGTGAACTAAAACTACAACCGTTAAATATCTAACATCTGGTAGCACGGCACTGTTGTGTTGCTCTGAATATGAGCTCTGGTTGAATTCGAAACGCAACACGCATGGCACCAGTGTGCTGTGGTAGTGGTGATAGATAGATAGAGTGGGGCCTCCGGATCTCCCACTCACCGTATGAAACGCAGTAGAAAAACTACTATTTCACGCCGGTATTCTGTGGGAGTGTGGTACTAACCCGGTCGAGCCGGCCCATTCGTACTGCAGCCAGTGGTTACAGTAAGGCTCTACCTCATCTGATGGGAAATGATCACCGTGACCCCATGACCTAGCTTCCAAACGGGAACTGTTTTCCCATTTCGTAGCCAGATTTGGCAGCTAAATGGGAGTGCTTTCCCATCCTTGTATAGTAGTTAGCTCTACCAAATCGGAACGATTTTAATTTAACATTGTTTTACGTTTCGAAAAATTCCACACAGGCAGACGGAGGCCAATTTTTTTTAACAGCTTATATTACCACTTATATTCGTAACTAAAGTACTATGGGTATGTAAACAAATCTTGTATGTCGATATTTAGGGTTCCATGATTTTATTTACCGCTACAAAAATAGCAATAATAACTAATAAAAATTAAACTAAATTAAAAACTAAGGGATCGCTGTGAAAGAAAAGTTATATTTTGGTTATCGTTGTATCTCTATAGCATTTCAACAAATAAAAAAACAATCAAGCGTAGGCTGGTTTAGGGAAATCATTAAAACTTTTTAATTTTACTATTCTTACATTTTATTTTTGAAGTTTATTGAAATACGTATTATTTATCTCCAAAAAAACACGATTTAACTAGAAAAACACACCTATCAAAGCTCGGCCGCCCAGGTATTCCTTCCATATGAATGGTTTTACTTCTTCTTAGTCAATCTCTCCGGACGGGATATTAAGTAAAATCATAACTAAATCAAGAATAACATAAAACTGTGTTGTTTCGTGTTCTTATTTAAATAAACACTTAACTCTAATTCATGTTTTTTCCTCGCCATTCATACGCTATGAAAAAGCAAACAACTTAACAAAACACGCCTGTCAAGGCGTTATGAATCGTAGTACTATGCAAATACGAGCGAAGGTAATCGCACGAAAACGGAGGCGATTGTGGTAATGGACAGGTCAGCCATTTTGTGGAAATTACAATGGGCCAGTGATGGGGCGATGTCGATAATGTGATATCGTTAAGTATCGATAAACCTCTAATATTACTCACTCATCATCATCATCATCCCGGCATACAGATGGGGCCCATTTATACTCTTCGATGTTCTTTCATAATGTTTTCCTTCTCAACGTATTTTACCCTGGCCATCGAATGTCCGTTACATTGTATTGTATTATATAACTCTTTATTGAAGGGTCATTACGATTTTCCTTGTTATAATGCGATGTCACTATTGACGTTTACTGTGAAATGGTTCCATGGTGGCTCATGTATTAAAGTCCTTGACCGTACATAAAACATTTCAAGTTATTTGGAAATGTAAAAAAAGTAACTTAGTTAAGTGAGTAGAATCGAACCTTGAATTTGAGCTCCATCAAGGACAGCAGGTGTATCTCTGTCTCCTTTGTTGGGAAATATACATGATTGTATGTATGTAACTAGATTATAAATTCTATGTAAATCCGCGCACTTCAGTAATTAGTATTAAAATCCCTGTATTACCTTATCCCTTACAATTACAACTAACTATGTAAGTTCTATTCTAAACTTTAGGGTTGACCTACTTTGCATCGTTTACAACAACGTAAACTGAACCGTAAAGTTTGAACGCTATTGCTTCGTACTGAACGGCAAGTTTTGCTTAGAAGTTTTCGTATATTAGGTACCTATTATCAGAAAGCACAGAATTCAAGATTTTGTTGATGGCAGACTTAGGGGCTGTTTCACCACCCATTGATTAGTGTTAACTGACGGTTAAATGTGATGCCGTCTCTATTCGTTTTGTTCGAATAGACAGAGACGGTATCACATTTAACCGTCAGTTAACACTAATGAATGGGTGGTGAAACAGCCCCTTAGTATACGTAGGTATACGTAATTGATATAAATTATGTGACGTGATTAAATAATAAATATCTGGGCGACCGAGCTCCGCTAGGGCTAAAACTCGGTACCAATCGTTTTCCCAGAGATATGACCAAACTAGATCGATTTTTCATCCCCGAAAACCCCTACATACCAAATTTCATCAAAATCGATGGAAATCGTCGTTTCATAAACATATTTCGGATTATATACATATATATATATAAGGGTAAGGCCGCGAATTTTAACCAATGTGACATAGAAATAACATAAAAAAAATACGTGACGTTACCATAAAACGTAACGCAAATTTTTATAAAGCCTAGATCAAACTGGTAAAAATTCCCATTAGATAACGTATGTATGAAAAAAAAAATACATGTCATATAATAAAGTGAAGTTTTTATTTTTACTAGAACTTTCTGACGATAGGTACTGATCTTAAATCTGTCCTATATGAGATCTATAGAGCTAAACATGAGAATGTGGAAGTAGAAGTACCCTCTAGTTGACGAACATCTTTCCAAAAGTGTATCTTTACATGCCTCTCTAACACTGCCAATAAGGTGCACATTTATAAGCATAACGAATTTGGAAGTGGTTTTTTTTTATTCGACTGGATGGCAATCGATCAAATGAGTGAGAGATCACCACCGCCCATAAAAATCTGCAACGCCAGGGGTATTGCAGACGCGTTGCCAACCTAGAGGCCTATGATGGGATACCTCACGTGCCAGTAATTTCACCGGCTGTCTTACTCACCACGCCGAAACACAACAGTGCAAGCACTGCTGCTTCACGGCAGGATTAGCGAGGAAGATGGTGGTAGCAATCCGGGCGGACCTTGCACAAGGTCCTACCACCTAGTTGTGAGCATGCTTGTGACTTCGACTGTACAAGCTATTAAATACCTCAAAGAAATGGCCAAAACCCTAAATCACAGGTTTTACCAATTTAGGAAGTAGTATCTTAGTTAAGTGGACAATGTAAAAAGATGTTTTGGAAATAAATTATTATGATTATTAAGTTTAGGTAACAAATGAACTAAGTAGGTAAGTGAATCTCTCCGTTTGTCTCTCACTTTAAATACGCTATGCATGTAGCAGGACGGAACACAGAACTCGCCACAATTCTCTTGTGCCGATCCCTGCACCTACAGATTAAAATTTATTTAACTTCAAAATATCCACCTAACTAACTTACTGTGCGTGCAGTCATTGGAAACCTAATAATAAACTGGTGTAAGTTAGAATTTTTCTGTGTGAACTTCCCTTTACCACATTTTTTCGTTACGTTATGTACAAAATACGTAGCATTTTGTAAAAATGTAACGTAATCGTAACGAAAGTGTAACGTATTTTATACAAAAAATCGTTTATCATGGTGAATAACGACATTTTGAACATAATAACACATGCCACTTACATGGAAAAGATTACCCTATCGTATGAAAAAACAACCAGTTAAAAATAATCACTACTTACCCTTAAAATCGAACAAGCACTTTCGACGTTTTTTCGAAAAAAAACCTCCGCGTCACCTTTGATGGCTGTTTGTCAACAAACTGATGAGATTTATTTATCTCATCGATGTTGCCCTATTAGAATATTAGTTGCCAGTGTACAAAAACAAATTTCTACCGAAATTGGCGTTAAAGGTAGCTTAATTAAGCGTCACCTAAGTATTCGTAACGAAAACGTGGTTTTTTGGCACGTGAAAAGAAATAAATATAAAACATGAAAATTATTTGATTATCATGATTCTGCAATCGGTAGGACTATCGTTATATCATAAAATTTTGTTTAAACAAAATCATGATCATGAGAAGTTAAATAGCATGAAAATAATAAGGTATTAAGTACTCGTGGTCAAAAAAAATAGTCAATTTTCGTTACGTTTTGGACGGTAATATATTTTTATTATTTTTTTAAAAGGGTTTAAATCAATTATCTCATTTGCGACCTTGAGAGTTTATATAGTGTCATATAATAAAAAAAAATTAAACCTCTAGGTGTTATCAGTTTTTTTTTATCAGCGTTCCAAATTTGAAACGTCCAAATTGGTCAAAATTCGCGGCCTTACCCATAAATATATATACGTGTATATATATATATAAGAATTGCTCATTTAAAGACATATGGAAGCGGTTGTCGCGGCTCACCGAACGAGGGCGAAGCTGTAACGGTCGGAAACACCAACAGCACAATCGTTAATAAAAATAAAAAATATATATAATATTTTTAGTGGCGTGGTGTCGTAACAATAGACTAGACTCCTAATAATAAAAAAATAATCAGCTCATCAGTTACGTTTTAATAAAATATCGGACACGTATTTTTCTTCTGCTTATTGAAAAATTATGAATATATAGCCGTAAGTATCACGTGACACGGAAGCTTAACGGGTGTGTGATGATCGGTATAACAACATTTGATATAATTTCAAAGGATAAGAGCTTCACAGAACTTTTTTATACAAAAAACCTAACCTAACCTAACCCAAAGTATATCAAATCGAATTAATAACAATAGAAATAAGTTTGGTTTTTAAAATAAATTACATTATATCAAATGAAAATTATATCAATTGTCGTTATATCCTTCGTTACGCACCGCCTGTAATTTTTTGACTGATATTTCCTGATAATCTTAACGGTCTAATTAGATTTTTTTAGAACGTTAATCTATATTTAAGTATTACAATTATTATTACAAGCCAGTATCAATCACTGGCTTTGATTACACATCGATCTATCGACTGCACCTCGACCCGGCCAAACCGTCGACCTCCGCGCGGCCTCGCGCGCATCCCTAGTGTCGCAACAAGGTCGCCAATTGTCGCGCTGCGCGGGCGCACACCGACTGTCTAATTGGCGCTATGTCGATCTTTAGTATTGTGATTTTTGTTTTGATTTTACTTACCTACTAACTAGGGGTCATAGATTATGATATGACACATCCTCTAGATAAAGAACGTGTTGATTAGGGTATTACTAACCTATGAACAAAGCCTAGGACCAAATGGTGTAATACTTCGTAACATACATTGATTTTATTTAGAAACATTTTTTTACATTCCTCTAATCAAATAATTTATAATATTAGAACATTTCTGAGAAGAAACTCTATTCGGGTATGATAAAATAGTGGATAAGGTTTTAAACTTTCTGCCAACAAACTGCTATGCAGTTTGGCAGAGGTATATAGAGATAAGTATTTCTTTACTTCTTTTGTTTTTTATTCGAGTGAGTAAATAGCATGACACACCCATCTCGGCCGCACAATACCGACACACACCCATAGAAACTTGTCAGTTTGACACCAGTTTGTATGGGCGTATACACGAAATATCGGGTCGGTATTTCCATGTCGGTATTATCCGTGTCGGTAAATAGTGTCACCGAGTAAATAAATAATAATACTTATAAAAAACTTTTTTTTGTTGACTAAATTGTCAGTCAACCTACATATTACTATGTTTTGCCAGTTTTAATAGTGGAAAGGATTGTAACTAAGTAAATTTTTGTTCCGAAAAGTGACTCTCCGCCAAGTTTCTTACAAAATACATATTTACATTTTTTTACAGTTTTTTTTTCCAAATTTCAATTTAATCTTACCTCAAAAATTTTACTCGCACATACTTAATGTTATAAATGCGAAAGTGAGTGTGTTTGTCCGTCTTTCACGTCGAAACGGAGCGACGGATCGACGTGATTTTTGGCATAGAGATAGTTTATGGGCCAGAGAGTGACATAGGCTACTTTTTTCCCGAAAAAATGCACAGTTCCCGAGGGAACAGCGCACGATAACCGAATTCTACGCGGGCAAAGCCGCGGGCAAAAGCTAGTAGGAGTATAACTAGCACGGCAAGTTAGTAAAAAGCTTGTTAAAAACCGGCGCTACGACAGTTGCAGATTACTGATTGTTTTTAACCACAGGTTACGTTTTTGCTAGTTCTGTCCGTTTCTCACCTCGCCATGTCAAGGCGATGCTAAATGAGTGGCGCAACGTTTGCATTGTGTTAGCTTGTCGATAGATACGCACAGCACTGGCTGTAGGGATGGATTTCCCATGACACTAGTTACATACAGGATGATTCGGGAGACGTACCTCGTTGAGTTTCTTGCCGGATTCTTCTCAGCAGAGGTTTTTCCGAACCGGTGGTAGATTTTTTATGACATTCATAAGTGCTTGTTATAGCCTAAATTGAATAAAGATATTTTGACTTTGACTTTGACTTTGACGTGAGCTGGACCAAGTACCGGATTCAGTGAGTTAAGGCCAGTCATATCAGTAATAGAGAGATTTTTTTGTTTTATTTGTGTTTGCTGTTGTTGTTTTTTAGTTTGGTTGTATTTGTGTGTCTTTGTGAACGTGAATAAATGTCTTCTATTTCTATTTCTATTTCTATTAACTTTATTTTTAGGGTTCCGTACCTCGAAAGGAAAAAACGGAACCCTTATAGGATCACTTTGTTGTCCGTCCGTCCGTCCGTCTGTCAAGACCCTTTTCTCAGAAACGTATCAAGCTGAAAACTCAAACCTGCAGTCCCCTGGAGCCTTGAAAAAATCGAACTTCAAAGTCAACGCGATCAAAAGTTACAGTAATTAAACAACGTGTTTGCATACAAATATCACTGAAAACCTGGGCATTTCCAGTTGTCCTAGCAACTTGAAATTTGATATGAAGGCAGTTATTATAACACGACCAACTAGAAAATTCTGAAAAATCTTGATTTTTTGTTTGTTAATATTATTGGCCAATTTAGTCTGACCCCACACTGCGTACATTTTGCTTAAGAGTAGCGCTCTGCATACACTGGTGGTATTAAATCACTCGGAAAAAACTTGGAAATTAAAGTATTAAAGCGTGAGGGTTTTATTTAAAATATAATTGTGAACTTTTCGGTGAAGGTAAACATCATGAGGAAACCTGCACAAATCTGCGAAATGGTGTGTGAAGTTCCCAATCCGCACTGGGGCCCAGTGGGAAATACGGCCAAAGCCCTCTCTCCTATAATGAATTGTGGACCATACATTATCAATTACTGAGTGTGTAGGGTAGGACTTGCTAACTAATCCTCTACTGAAGCAGCAGTGCTTGCGCTGCTGTGTTTCGGCGTGGAGAGTAAAACAGCCGGTGAAATTACTGCCACTTGAGGTATCCCATCTTAGGCCTCTAGGTTGGCAACGCATCTGCAATACCTCTGGTGTTGCAGTTGTTTATGGGCGGTGGTGATCTCTTACCATCAGGAGAGCCACTTGCTCGTTTGCCATCCAGTCGAATAAATAAATAAATATCTAAAACTCATTCTTTTTTAAATAACTGAACTAATGTCGTTCAGCTTGACGAGGACGATCTATGTTTTAATTATTTGCTCGTATTACAGGCCACACCCGGTAGAGAAATCTCTACAAAATATCATTCACAGTATGAGGTATGATATCATCATCCCAGCCTATATACGTCCCACTGCTGGGCACAGGCCTCCTCTCAGAACAAGAGGGCTTGGGCCATAGTTCCCACGCGGGCCCAGTGCGGATTGGGAACTTCACACGCACCATTGAATTGCTTCGCAGGTTTGTGCAGGTTTCCTCACGATGTTTTCCTTCACCGCAAAGCTCGTGGTACATTTCAAATGTAATTCCGCGCATGAATTTCGAAAAACTCAGAGGTGCAAGCCGGGATTTGAACCCACGACCCTCTGCTTGAGAGGCGATAGGTCAAACCACTAGGCCACCACGGCTTCTTAGGTATGATATAGATTTTATAAAAGAATAAAGTGAGGTTGAAATAGCTTAGTTATGCGATGTCAGAGACACCCTTGTAGAGCTAGAGATTTGACGCATAAATATTTTTTAGGCATCAAAGAGGACCACTTTGAATTTTTCTTCATTCTTACTGTACCTATAGTATCGTTTTAAATTGAATTTAATCAACCACCGATTGTTTCAGGAACGATTTTGTGGTTTACTCGGTTTAGTGACGCTCTCTATATTTTTGATATTGTGAATGTAAATTCATGTGCTCTGTACCGGTAGTGGTCATTTGAGATTTAAATTGCCTGCCAACCAAACCGAGCTACTGGAACGAACCGGTAAATAGGCCAAACAATCAAATATCTAGCTCACAGAAAGATATGACCGGTTTGTTTTGCTTCCTTTTCACTATCAATTTCATGACAATTTCTTTGGCGGGTCTATATCTCGCGGCGGGTCTGGTAGAAAATTTATTGAGTCAGGCGTTACTTTGCGGAGGTCTATATCAATGAACTAAAAGAATTTCTTTGCTCACCCGCGACCTTATGATAGTCACTATCATAACTACTACTTATACTACCACAACAATAGGTCGCGGGTGAGCAAAGAAATTATTTTAGTTCATTAGTAAAAAATTGTTAGTCATAATGTAATGTTAGTCATAATGTAATGTTTGACATGGAGCGTCGATTATCAATCGACGCTAAAGATAATTTATTTGTCAAACATGAGTTCCTATATGTATACAATTATTAAATTGAATATATAGATGTGCAATAATTAGATGTCCTGTCCTTCATGTCTTGCCTTTCAGCATACAAATTTTTAAGTTATGAATTTAAATAATTATACAATAAAAAAAAAAAAAATAGGAAATAATTAAATTACAATCAATATTACATTAATGTTATATAAATCATTTTGTAGATAAGATAAGATAAGGTCAGTGGAACATTTTGAAAACAATATCTAGTCCATATTATCTAGTAGATACTCGTTAACTGAATAATATGCCTTGTCGGTTAAAAAATCTTTTAATGCTTTTTTGAAACTAGGTAATACTTCCTTCTCTGTTACAGTTTTTGGTAGCTTATTGAAAATTTTAGGAGTCATCCCTAGCACATTTTTGGAGAACATAGCTGTATGTGATGTCCAAGCAAATATTTTTCCCCGCCGTCGAACACTGTTGAATTTTTTAAATAGATTAAAGTTTGTTTTGGCAAAAATTGATGTTTCGTAAATGTACAAGCTGCTCCACTGAAATTCTTTTTTCTTGAAACCATATATTTTTCAGAATTGTTATAAAACAAACTTAATCTAACCTAGAGTTCCACAGGATAACCGTTTAAAAAAATATGCAAAATGTACGGTTTCAGCGAGAAAATAAATATGGCTAACAATAATTATGACAAACATTACATTATGACTTATAAAATTATGACAGTCGAAAGGATCCCTTCTTTGGCAAATGTATGCAATGTGAATATGGTTTCTTCGATTGCGTAATTAGTTAATGCCCTCAGTTTCGATATCTTGAAATCTAACTAAGAACCAACATTAAAAAACTCGTTACCTTTTCACGTAAAAAAACCGCATTGAAATCAGTTCATCCGTTTGAAAGCTGTGATGCCACAGACAGACATTGGCGTCAAACGTATAACACCCCTCTTTTTGCGACGGGGGGGTTAAAATAAGAACTAGAAGGCATTTACTTTCAAGAGCATCTTAAAGACAAACGCTGTTGAATAGGCAATGTATTTAAAAGGCATATTTTTATTTCTAGGTTTACTATGATGTTCTAATGACTAGTCTGAAAGTTATAAAAATAATTATCGTCATTAAAAAGATACAGTTTGATTTTAAGTTTTTGTAAACATTTTTACCATCATCATCATCTCAGCTGTAGGCTCCTGTGTTGTACATAGCCCTCCCCCATATACTATATTTTATCATATTTATTCAAAATGGTCGTTTTCATACAATACGTGTTTTATTGTTTGAATAAAAATATTTTTTTAATGCGAAAAGCGAATTTAACTCTGCCTTTTGTAAGCTTGAATCGCAGAGCCAATTTATATAAAATCCTAGAATAGCGATGCTTTGACATCCCGGAAGGATATACATATAAATGTTTTATTGGAAAATTGCATTTTTCTCACAATAAAAACGTATATACATTTAAAGCATTTTTTTTGCCAGTCCCCCTGACCCTTTATATCAAATTAATAAAACCATGAACTCTACCTATTAAAGTATCTAATTTATTAAAAAATAAAAAATATATATCTGTCACCTACTCAAACGTATCTATTACTCCCGTCCTAAAAAATAATTATAAAAAATCACCAAAAATATTTCCACTCCACTAAACACTGCACTCCAAAAATCGCACCGAATTTAAAAAAGAACGCTTCCAAATTCGAAATTCACACAACATGCGCTCGACCCGCGCGTTACCAAACTGACAGCTTAGAGATGTGCAATCAGTGTATCGATAAATCGACTAAATTAAACAACCGTTATCTCTACAAGTGTCGAATTTAAAGTCTGACTTCGTAACTTTGCCGCGTTATTAGGTGGTATTAACCCGACTAAATTTAGAGTGTCGTCGTTTATTTGATTGGCTGAAGCGCGTAGTGTCGTTTTTAATTGGGTAGCGTTATATGAAAATTGTAGCACGGCAGTCACGAGTAAAGGACGGTTTTAGACGTAAGTTATTTTTAACAGAGCTCTAGCAGCCAAACTGAAAATGTCAAGCGGTGTTATGCATTAGGTTAGTTTATTTGTTTTTGTTTTAACTCTATTTATTATGGCTACATTTAATTCAATATTTATTTTCCTGTAATTTGTAAGCTAGGTTTTTGTGAGATGTTTTGCATCATAAATATAGAAATATAATTAGTGTTGGGGTTGGATGAACAATAAATCCATATAAGGAGGCTATTTGTGCTTGGATGAGATAAATAACTAATCATTTAATTATTTATGAAAACCTAAACTCTACTTATGTCATAGTCATAGCTGCTTTTTGTATACATACTTATTCAATTTTACTAAATACGTCCATCGTGTTGGTGAGCATGAGCAAAACAGGGGGGCTACTACGAAATTCGAAGTCTGTATCTTGCCGAGTCCCGTTGACGCTTATATCATTTTCATTTAATATGAGAGTGAGAGAAACGATACGATACGAACTTAGATTATCGAATTCCATAGGAGGCCCCTAGAGCGAAGGTGTCTCCGCTACGCTTCGTTTCAGTAAAAGTAGTTTTTCCACGCACGCATAAAAACTAGTGGCCTATTTCACTTACGTAATGATTTTACAGCCCTCTCATTCCGAGAGGAGGCCTGAGCCCAGTAGTGGGAGGTATATAGGAAAGATGAATGATTTTACAGGGTGTGTGTACATTTGTAACTTTAATTGTGAACTGTTTTTTGTCAACAGGACATTATCAGTTTGATAACAAACGCTATAAGTAATTGTTTAGTTTTGTTTGTTATTTAAAATGCCAGCCATGTGCTATCGACGCTTATCGGTCAAGCGGTAAAAATATTTTTTAATTTTTCGAGATAACAGTGGCCATGTGGTTAGTGTGTACAGATTTTAGTTTGAAAATACAAAAGAGGGATTTTACTTTTATGTTGGTTGGTTGCGTGGTCAATTCCCAAATTTCATTTCATTTCGTGAAAACGCAACCTTATCGTTTACGCGAGCAAAACCGCGCCGCGGGTATGCTAGTGAGTATAAGTATAATCCAAAACTCATTTTCAACATATCAAAGCTAATTAACGTCTCTGAATAACAAGGCACAAACGGCCGACCCTTAATCGCAGGTGGTAGGACCTTGTGCAAGGTCCACCCGGATTGCTACCACCATCTTGCTCGCTAATCCTGCCGTGAAACAGCAGTGCTTGCACTGTTGTGTTTCGGCGTGGAGAGTAAGCAGCCGGTGAAATTACTGGCACTTGAGGTATCCTATCTTAGGCCTCTAGGTTGGCAACGCATCTGCAATCCCCCTGGTGTAGCAGGTGTCTATGGGCGGTGGTGATCTCTTATCATCAGGAGACCCACTTGCTCGTTTGCCATCCAGTTGAATAAAAAGAAAAAATCGGGCGCCGACATTGGATCGGAACCATCAACCGCGACAGAGCCTAGTTTTTCGAGCGCTAATTACAAAACAAAGCCCAAGGCTGCGCTTGCGCCACGCATGACATATGCCCACGACGCGACCGGCGCGGGGGCAGAGTGCCCGGTCAATCAAAGTGCACTTTAAGATTAGAAAAAAATCGACCTCACGTTCTGAGGGTAAGCCCGTGGGGTAAGCGAACAAAAATAAATATTTGCAAAATGTTGTGTACTTTTACCGAAAACTGACAGTTTTTTTGAGCTTTGGCTACAAGAGCCATCAGCTTAAAAATTATACATTAAACAGCGTTATGTACAGGGAGATATTTATTTATTTATAATTTTAGCAAAACTTAAATCTATCATTACAGGCATGCCCAATGCAATAGACAAGTCGATAATCATCATCATCATCCCAGCCTATATACGTCCACTGCTGGGCACAGGCCTCCTCTCAGAACAAGAGGGCTTGGGCCGTAGTTCCCACGCGGGCCCAGTGGGGATTGGGAACTTCACACGCACCATTGAATTGCTTCGCTGGTTTGTGCAGGTTTCCTCACTATGTTTTCCTTCACTGCAAAGCTCGTGGTAAATTTCAAATGTAATTCCGCACATGAATTTCGAAAAACTCAGAGGTGCGAGCCGGGGTTTGAACCCACTACCCTCAAGTCGATAATATATTATTGAAATTCTAGCTTCACAATTAAGTTGTCAATTATACATAATAAATTATATACACAAAGGAGAACATAAACAAGGAAGAACTGGCAGATTATCGACTAAATGTCGCCACCACCACCTTTTCTTAAATTTGAATTCAATTGAATTGACTGTACCTAGGTACTTCTAATAAATTTGCACTTCATAGTATTTCTATGAAGGACGTAGTCATTTTTAAGCTTTTTGAAACGACTTTTATTCATTTTATGCCAAATTTCCGCGGGTTTAATATTAAAACACACTTTAAAAGACTTCTTTTGGTCGCACAAATCCAGAAACTAATTTTTTTTACGGTTGCAAGAGACTAGGTATATCCGTTTCATATTCATTCCAACTAGATACCTCCACGCCTTCCTAAGATTAAGGGTCTAATTAACAAAGTGATCTTATTAACAAAAGGTTCAGTAAAAGGTTCAATGGTATGGCGTCGTAACAAGTCGATTCCACCCACCACCATTTTCCACGTTCCAGTGAACGTCATGTAAAAATGGTGGTGGGTGTAACGTCAGTACGTTACTGTGACAAGAATGGCCAAGTTTGTATTGATTAACTCCAAGGGGTTGCTTCCGAAGATATTCTTAGCTCAAATTTCACTTATTCTCCAGGTTACCGAATAGAAATGTTCAAAAACAAGAGTACCTATGGCTACTATTTCATCATACAAAACTCATTAGCATACCTTATAATATCTGTGCATATATGTGCCACAACAGAAACCAGCCTTCTGCCATCTGTCACAAACGTAACAGATAAAGTGACATTACAATGACATGACTCAATGGCATTGTTTAACATGTGCTTAGCTCAGAAAATACGGCTGTCAAAAATTGATGATATTGCAAAGGTGCCTTTTAACAAGCTAAGACAGCACAAGCATAAACTTGAGAATGAAATTAAAAGGAAAATATTTGTTTTAAAATATCACAAAATTATAATTCCATCAATCGAGATTTGAACCGTTGTAAAATATAGATTGATTTTAAAAGTCAAGAATTATTTAGTTAACAAGTCAGCTTTTTAAAAAATACCAATATTTACAAACTTAGAACCCTTTGAACCAGCAAAACTTCACACCAACTTAATTATGCAGACTAATAAATCCGTAACGAAATAAATCACATACATATTAATGTAAAACGCAAGACGGTAGCGCCGCGGCCGCTAGCAAAGTTAACTTTGCGTGTTTAATTACGCCGGCGGATAAATCAGGAACTAAATAAATCACACTCAAATTAATCTAAATCGTAGGACAGTGGCGCCGCGGCCGCCCGCAAGGTTACTTTGCGTCACTACGTTAAAGAGGAAGTCCCGAGTCATATATTAACAACAACATAATAGTTGTGAATATTACTTACTGCGATTGTTCTGTACGGTTTAGAACCGTAAAGCTCTGCATATATAAGGATCACTTTTCAATTATTTTTTGAAAAATGCGGATGAGTAAAATTATTAAGTAATTTTGTTTGTTTGTTTTTGTTTTTGCGACTGAGATTTCGATGTTTCTCCATCTGTCTAAGACAAAGTGTAGTTTCTTCACCAGTTAACTCTAATGAAACTACTGCGATATTATCGCGCTAGATCTGTAGTAAATGAGGAAAGAAAGAAGTTGTGAATAAACAAAAACGAAAAAGGAATTGCAATAGTTCTATTAAAGAAAATATTGGAAATAATCCGCTTTTTAGTTTGTATTATGACTCATTTCAGCCGATTTGTTAATCAGTTTCGTGGATTTATGCTCTCTCTTTCAGATATCAGATAGTAACCTAACCTAAAATTTTTAGGCAATCAACAACAACAAAACATCATATTTCACCTGTTTTTATCGACTTGTCGATTCGGAGATCGAAAGTTATCGACAACTTGCGGACATCCCTATTTATCCCTGGCCCATTTTATTGGAAAACGAAAAACGGAACCATCATAGGATCACTTCGTTGTCTGTTTGTCTGCTTTTTCATTTAACGAGATTTGAAGTTGGTATGGGTATGTAGATTAGTAGATTGTACAGCAATGTCGGCAGGAAGGGAATATATTACCTATTGTAGTGTTTTTTTTGGCCATTTTTTTTCTTTCCTTTCTTTCTAACGACAGCATAGCCCAATGGTTAGAAAAACCTAACTGCGAAGCTTGTGGCCCCAGGTTCGAACCCCGGTCGGCGCCGATATTTGTATGTATGTATGTAAACTCTTTATTGTACAAAAGAAAAGAAACAAAACACAATGAATTATTATTATTATTTGTATGAAAAATACGAATAAACCAGAGTGGAACCTTTTAATATCCATACTAATATTATAAATTTGAAAGTGAGTGTGTTTGTATGTTTGTTCGTCTTTCACGTCGGAACAGAGCAACGGATCGACGTGATTTTTGGATTAGAGATAAGTAGTTTATGGTTTATGGTTTGCAGGTGGTAGGACCTTGTGCAAGGTCCGCCCGGATTGCTACCACCATCTTGCTCGCTAATCCTGCCGTGAAGCAGCAGTGCTTGCATTGTTGTGTTTCGGCGTGGAGAGTAAGACAGCCGGTGAAATTACTGGCACGTGAGGTATCCCATCTTAAGCCTCTAGGTTGGCAACGCGTTTGCAATACCCCTGGTGTTGCAGATGTTTATGGGCGGTGGTGACCTCTTACCATCAGGAGACCCACTTGCTCGTTTGCCTTCCAGTCGTATAAAAAAAAAATGGGCCAGAGAGTGACATAAGCTACTTACTCGTATTATCCCGGAAAAACTCAGTTCCCGAGGGAAAAGCGCGCGATAACCGAATTCCACGCAGACGAAGCTGCGGGCAATAACTAGTTTCACTATAATCTCCTTGACAAAAGCACACAAAAGTATGGTATGTCAATTCAACACTGTAGTCATTGTAGTCACTGCCACCATTAGAAGCAGAGCGCGTGCAGCAGCCGCCGTGTCGTGCTTGCTCCTCGTAGCACGCCAGCAGGGATGGGGAGGGGGAATAGAGGCCCGCGGACCAAGTCCGGCCCGCGACAAGACTCAAGGTGATTTTCCACCGGCAAGGCGAGAATTGAAACTTGTATGGCGGCGCCGGTAGAAGCCGTGGTGGCCTAGTGGTTTGACCTATCGCCTCTCGAGCAGAGGGTCGTGGGTTCAAACCCCGGCTCGCACCTCTGAGTTTTTCGAAATTCATGTGCGGAGTTACATTTGAAATTTACCACGAGCTTTGCGGTGAAGGAAAACATCGTGAGGAAACCTGCACAAACCTGCGAAGCAATTCAATGGTGTGTGTGAAGTTCCCAATCCGCGCTGGGCCCGCGTGGGAACTATGGCCCAAGCCCTCTTGTTCTGAGAGGAGGCCTGTGCCCAGCAGTGGGACGTATAATAGGCTGGATGACGATGATGGCGGCACCCGCGGCGGGCGCGCGAGAATACATACAAATTTCAACTCTAGTCTCGCCTCGCCGGTGGAAAACCACCATTAATCCGGCCCGCGATCAAAACCCATCTCAAATTCATCTCGTCATCTCGAGTGTGTTTTACGAGTTACTTCAAGTAACTTGAAGCCTAATTTAGACGCTTTAATTATTGAACAGAAAATTTCATCTTTCACATCAACCCAGCACATCAAAACAATTTATTATAGACCTACATGATTTATTTTTGTTGTTACTTGATTAGAATAAAATCTATTCAATAAATGCTCCCTGGCCCGCAGAAATGTAATTATTGTAGGTATAGTGCCCAAAACTCTAAATCTTTTTTCTCCATCCTTGTTCTAGAGGAAGGCCTACGAATTATGCCGAGCTGAACTCAATTTAAGACGTGAGTTAACCGGGTTGATTTCATTAAATATTTGTTGTCTTGTTGTGAATAATAGTTATTTGTGTCACAAGGGAGCAAAATGGTGTATTTACGGCGAGGGCGTACATTGAATCCAGAATGTAGCGAAGGATTCTACATTGTAGAATCCTGAGCGTAATGAGGGATTCAAGTGTTAACGCCCAAGATGAAAATAATTTTGCTCCCGAGTGACTCGTACAACTTTTCACACCGAGCATTAAGAAACTTGAAAAAAAAAACTAAATAGGTATTATTAAAGAGCAACCAGCATAGACAAAGGCGTGGCTTTACGATTATCAACTTCAAAAAATTGCATTTGCAACAAAATCCTTAGAAAAGCCTTGAACAGAAAAGTTGCACTTTGCTCCCTCTCGTCAGGGAGGAAAAGTTACTTTTCTGAAGGAGAGGTGTGAAAATGTATTTTCTTTCTTTGTCTTACCTTTCATGTGGTCTGAAGTATCCGCGCGCATAATATCTGTGAGATAGTGTTCCAGCGACCTCATGTTGTCGAGCCCGCTGCGTTCCTGCAACAATGGAGCACTACATTAGATCGGCTCATGGACGGCCGCAGCGGACGCTTGTGCGTTGCCGACATGAAGTGACCAGCTTTTGACACTAACTTAAGGATATAATATGTACAGTGATGTATTTCTGTAACTTAACCATGACGTTAATTTAATTAATAAACTAAAATTTAGACTTTGTTAACTTTCCAACAAAATTATAATTGTACCATCAGCCAAATTTTTTTTTTTTTTATTCGACTGGATGGCAAACGAGCAAGTGGGTCTCCTGATGGTAAGAGATCACCACCGCCCATAGACAACTGCAACACCAGGGTATTGCAGATGCGTTGCCAACCTAGAGGCCTAAGATGGAATACCTCAAGTGCCAGTTATTTCACCGGCTGTCTTACTCTCCACGCCGAAACACAACAGTGCAAGCACTGCTGCTTCACGGCAGGATTAGCGAGCAAGATGGTGGTAGCAATCCGGGCGGACCTTGCACAAGGTCCTACCACCTTCACATAATGCAAATAAGTGGTCTATGAATTTTTAAACAAGTTCCTATCAAATGAATATGTCGCTAAAGTCGAACTTTCAAGTTGACACATACATCTATTGGCGTTATTATTTTATGACATGCAAACGATTATTAACTTTAGGGTGGTAGACCACATATTTGGCTGATGGTACAGCAAAGTAAATTGATAAGTAATAATCAAAGTATTTGTCGGCTGTCATTTTAATTCAGGATAAAATATACCTAAACTACGAAATCCTTAGAAAAATAATACTTAATTTTTTCGTAATGGCTACGGAACCCTATTTACGGCATGTCCGACACGCTATGGCCGGTTTTTTTTAAGAATTTTATGAATAAATGAATTAGAATAAGAATTAGAATTTGACTTCACTTGCACTAGGTACCTATCTGCCACACACAACGGAACGGTGCGTGCAATTGTTCATTTCATTTTATTTCATAATCGTATCATATATTTACACACGCTTTGGTGTCTCGGATATTAGCCTTGGTGACTGAACTCAATGACAGTAAATAAAAGAAAACATTTCCTTATTTCTTGCAAGACCCGAGTCATAATTTATTCATTCATATTCCTTGATAAAAAAATCCAAAAAATATTACATATGAAACGGATACAAAATTTAGATCTATTGTCAAGAAGACATTAATATCTAAGGCGTATTATAAAGTTGATGATTATATCATGGACAGGGATATTTGGAAATAATTCCGATCCGCATTAGCGATCCCTTCAAATAGCGAACCTACTGTGTTAAAAATAAAGTTGTGTTAAATACTTAAAAACCCGATAAATAAATCAAAGAATGGGTATCTTCGTTCGTTGGGTAAATTCGTATAAATTAACCAAATTAACTAGGTCATCTTCCATACTTGTAACTCTAACACAAAGGTCAACTTAACTTGGTCATTTATATACCTAGTGCCATCCACGAACACGCGTGATTTTGTCAAAATTAGACATTAATGACATTGTAATAAGAACCACGGCACGCGTCATCGTGAATGACTCTACCTATATACAAGCACATACCAAAGTACAGTCAAGTTAAGTGCAAAGATATCGACGCAGCCAAAGTTACAGGTCTCTTTTTTACTAGGTACATATTATTACTCCCATCCAGAGCTCAATCTGTCTTGGATATTTTATCGAGGCCTGTCCAGTTTAAATAAGCCCCACTCTCCATACTTACTACACTAACTTAGAGGTCAGCTTAACTTAGTCACATCCAGTTTAAGTAAAGCGCTGGTTCTATACTTGCAACACTGACTCAGGGGTCAACTTAACTTGGTTATTATTACCAGTTTAAGTAGGCCGCTGGCTCCATACTAGCAACTCTGACCCCGAGGTCATCTTAACTTGGCCACGTTCACCCACTGACCCATATTCCGCTACGCAGTATGACGTCATACTACAGCAGTGCGCTATGACGTAAGAGATTCGCAGGCTAATTTTATGTCTTAATGTCAACACAATACAGTTGAAAATTGAACGGTAGTTACAAAATGCCGCAAGATAGTAACAAAGCGTTTGAATTTAGATTCTGTTTTGTTGTGCGTAAAGTTGTTTTTAGGTTACGGTTTAATTATTAAAGTTGTGACCTTTTGGTGCTAGGGTTAATTATAAAGGGTGCTATGAATAAAATAAGGTAATTTTAACTAAATTAGGATTAGGTAAATGACTTTGTAATTATAGATAGAAAAGTTAATATAAAATGACGGCAAAGGTGCGCCTTTGGTTCAAAATTAACCTTTACAGAATTTGTTAAAATATGATTATACAGCATGTTAAATTAAGCCGACGTCGGTTAAAAGCGAGGTAATCATTATTGTAAGTATCTAATACTGCTTGTCCATCAATTTGGTTACCGCTATATTGGCTATAACCGGAATAAGGCTATGTTTCCATTAGAGATGTGCGAGGGTATGTAAGGAATGTGATTTTCATGAACCAATAGAAACTTCATTTACCTCGCCTCGCTCCGCTCAGCTGTTTCTACCAGAGACGTGCTGTGCGAGGATAGGTAAATGAAGCGTTTCTATTGGTTAATGAAAAACACATTCCTCGCATCACATCCTCGCACATCTCTGGTGGGTACGGAGCCTTAGACTTTTCAATAGCACCATTAAAGGAGACAGGTGTATAGAGGCCTCTACATTTGTTACCTTACCCGATATTACTTATATGGAATGAAATAAGCTATACCGGGTGTGGCCTGTAATATGAGCAAATAATTAAAACATAGATCATACTCCTCAAACTGAACAACATTAGTTCAGCGACTTTTAAAAATAATTAGTTTTTTTAGTTTTCATTACACTTTTAAGCTTATTCGAAGAAGCAATGTAAAGCGAAATGCTTGATGTTTGTAGCGTGACAGGCGACGTCAGTTGTGTTCTAGGACGGCTTACATTGATAGCAGTATTTAATTTTGTATGAAAAAAGAAAAATTCATAGACTCCATTATTTTTAAAAGTCGCTGAACTAATGTTGTTCACTTCGACGAGGATGATCTATGTTTTAATTTTTTGCTCGTATTACAGGCCACACCCGGTACCTATAACCATATGTCAATATGAAAATTATAAAGAAAAGAAAAAGAAAAAAATATTTATTACCAAAAACCAGAAACAATTTTAAACATTAATTCGGCGACACCCACACTAGGCAGAGCCTGTATCGTGGGAGTCAAAACATACAGGGTTACCGTTAAAAGTGCGGCTTGAGAGAAACAGAGACACTGATGTTATATAATAATAATAGTAATAAGTATAACTTAACTAAGTCACAACAAATAAGTGTGTGTGTGTGTGTGTGTGTGTGTGTGTGTGTGTGTGTGTGTGTGTGTGTGTGTGTGTGTGTGTGTGTGTGTGTGTGTGTTTGAATGAGAGTGTGTGTATGTATGAGTATGTGAGTGTATGTGTGCGTATCAAGGTTGGGGCAAAGGCTCCCAACCATTACCTAGTAGTTATTATATCCTCAGCCTCTTTTAGGATAAGGACATGAAAAGCTTGCGACTCTTTTCTTTAACTTCTGCGAGGCTAAGGAATTTTAAATTTAACTTTTTATGCACTGCGTTATACACGAAAGGAGAAATAAATGATTTAAAACGCTTTGCGAAACCAGAGCGCACAGCAGGCACCCGAGCCCTATAAATCCGCCTGCTTACCATCTCGTTGTAGGATGACGAGTTTAAAATTTGTTTATGCATGTAAACTGTAGCCCGCAACAGAAATAGTCTGCGCACACTCAATACACCTGCCTCCCCGAACAGACTCATAGTAGAATACCGCCGTGGTTTCCTTAAAGATACCTTCAATAATCATAATTATATTGATAATTTCTGTCTGTCTATCTGTCACACCCTGTACATACAGGACAGGACGTACATTAGACACAAGCATGTCTATAATGACAGTAGCTGACAAGTTATTCTAATTTAGTTTTCTTTTGTCACCAGGAAGAACAGCATACTTAGAGAGTGCTTTGGTTGAGTGACGCCCGGAAGTTCTTAGTAGTGTAGTGAATGTACAGTCAACGCCGTATGCTTATTTAAAAGTTATTTTTGTTCTTAATGGTACTATCAGCCAAATAAGCGGTCTATCAAATTTAAACAAGTTCCTATCAAATGGATATGTCGCTAAAGTCGAACTTTCTAGTTGACAGACACGTCTATTGGCATTATTGTTTTATGACATGCAAACGATTATGAACTTTAGGGTGGTAGACCACATAGGTATTTGGCTGATGGTACAATCACCAGCATCAATATCTGACACAAAACAGCGTGCATAAATATCTAATAGGTACGTACGACTCTATTTCTAGGTAAAAAACCGGCCAAGAGCGTGTCGGACACGCCCGAAATAGGGTTCCGTAGCCATTACGAAAAAATTAAGTATTATTTTTCTAAGGATTTCGTATTTTATACGGAATCTTCCAAGTTAAGGTATATTTTATACCTTAGGCTGCTATAATTTACTCTTAAACTACTAATAATTCTCAAGCAATCTTAGCCGTTATAGTTTTCCTTGAAAGTTTGATATACTTACTACCATCCTGATTTTTTTTTTCCACCCAACAGTTTAGATTTTAGAGGGGTGGGGGGACGCTCGATTTCAATGAAAATTTGCACTTTAAAGTTGAATATTTCGCAAACATATCACTGAATGGAAAAATTGTCTTAGCAACCCCCCAATGGTTTTTAAAGACCTATCCAATGATACCCCACAATATAGGTCTAGTCGAAAAAAAAACCCCACATTACGTCTATACCTACATGGGAGTTAAAAATATATATATGTTTACATATGTATATATCCGTGCAAAATTACAGATTTCTAGCATTGATAGTCCCTGAGCAAAGCCACGGACGGACAGACAGACAGACAGACAGACAGACTGCTGCATTTCATGATTTACGTGGTCGAAGCCGCAAGTAAACAGTAGTAAATTAATATAATCATTGACAATGTACCCTATGCCCCCCTTCCAGCTCCCAAATTGCCCCTGTTTCCCGCGGGAATCTGCTTATAACCAGTTTTAACTAGATCCACTGCCCCCCAAGTCCCCTGTGGTGTATGGAGTGTATGGCAGGTGATTCTAATACATATTTAATGGAAGATAATTTAGAGGAATACGTATGTACCGGGTGTGGCCTGTAATATGAGCAAAAAATTAAAACATAGATCGTCCTCGTCAAACACAACATTAGTTCAGCGAATTTTAAAAATAATGGAGTCTTTGAATTTTCCTTTTGTCATACATATTAAACATTGCTATCAATGTACGCCATCCTAGAATACAACTGACGTCGCCTGTCACGCTACAGACATCAAGCATTTCGCTTTACATTGCTTCTTTGAATAAACTTAAAAGTTAAAAACAAATTATTTTTAAAAGTCGCTGAACTATGTTGCTCAGTTTGAGGAGTATGATCTATGTTTTAATTATTTGTTCATATTACAGGCCACACCCGGTATATGATGGATTGCCGTGGTGGCCTCGTGGTTTGACCTATGGCCTCCTAAGCAAAGGATCGTGGGTTCAAACCCCGCTCGCACCTCTGAGTTTTTCAAAATTCGTGTGCAAAATTACATTTGAAATTTGCCACGAACTTAACGGTGAAGGAAAACATCGTGAGGAAACCTGCACAAGCTGCGAAGCAATTCAATGGTGTGTGTGAAATTTCCAATCCGCACTGGGCCCGCGTGGGAACTACGGGCCAAGCCCTCTTATTCTGAGAGGAGGCCTGTGCCCAGCAGTGGGACGTATATAGGTTGGGATGATGATGATCATGGATTGGTGGTAAACAGGGATTAGGATGCGCTAGCGCAGCGGTGAGTCATCTTTTCAGCTTGACGCTGTGTTTCCAGTTCCACCAGAGATGTGCTAGGTGTGTTCAAAAATCCCTAACTATTCATAGTGTTTTTTTATGTATTTTATTTCTATTTATTTTTATAATTTGAATTATACAACGCATTGGTTTTTACTGTAATGCTGTAATTTTTTGTTAGAATAAATAAATGTGTTGCGAGCAATGTGTTTATCATGGACCAATAGAAACGTTTCCTTTACCTATCCTCGCGCAGCACATCTCTGGTGGAAACAGCTGAGCGGAGCGAGGCGAGGTAAATGAAGCGTTTTCATTGGTTTATGACAAACATTCCTCGAAATACATCCTCGCAACTCTGGTGGAAACGGAGCCTTAAACAAAACTGCAAATATTTTTCACATTGAACTGTACACTGTACATATTTGTCACAGTATCTTATCAGCTGTCCCGACGACATTTTTGACAGATCATTTTATCAAATACCCTATTTTATTGACTGCACATATGATTGCTTATCTATAATACGCAGAAACATACAGTTTGCTTTAGGGCAAATAGACCAATTTCTGGAACCTATCCACAATAAATAGGTATATAAATATCTTGGTACAATAGGGTATTTGATAACTGGGTGGGCCATTTCACAGGAGCAAATAATTAAAAAACAATACCTCTCCTTGCAGTCGGGTAAATACATACGCTCGAAAAACATAACCCTCTTTTGGGCAGTCAGGTAAAAAATATAGATGATACTCGTCAAACTGAGCGAAATTAGTTCAGGGGCTTTTAAAAATAATTAGTTTTATTTTTATTACACTAAAGTTTATTCGAAGAAGCAATGTAAAGCAAAATGTTAGATGTGTAGCGTGACAGGCGACTTCAATTGCGTTCTAGGATGGCGTAAGTTGATAATACTATTTAATTTCTATGAAAAAGGGAAAATCTGAACTAATGCCGTCCAGTTTGACGTATAATTACAAACTTAGGGTAGATAAGTAATTAATAAAGTAATAAACACACTCTCATCTACTACCGAAAATAAAGTAGATGTCAGGTAAATTTTATCGTCTATACTCCATTATGTCTTTGTGTAAATTGTATTATTATTGTATATACATTCTAAAATGTGATGTCCATAGAGAATATTTGTATTGCACTGCACATAATATTGTGGTGCCCAATACAGTCATTGTATTGTACTATTTATTAGAATGATGTGATTTGATGCGGTCCGAGGGTCACCAACGGTGCTGGCTGAAAATCAGCGCTGGGGTGTTTATTAACGCTTCAGTGCCCTTAGTGTTAGTTTTCGGTTACAAAATACGCCTCGATCGCGTTCGCGTTAAAATCTCAATTTGTATGGAAACACGAACAGCGCCTCTAGCGGTACGTTTGCGATGTTCGTGTTTCCATACAACTTGAGATTTTACGCGAACGCGATCGAGACGTATTTTGTAACCGAAAACTTACACTGGGGGTACAGTATTATGCTGAGCCAGTGTCCGATTCACAACCGCAATGACACATACTTTCCTACGTGTTGTCTATTTGTACTTAATACTATTGTTGTGTGTTTATTTTCTTTTTTTTGAAAAATGGATGACCAGGAATGTTATAAAGCGATTGAAGTCGTCTGATGTGTGTTGAAACCGACATAAACGAGCTATTTACGGCTAGCCCGATTTCCGGGAACTTTTGTCTATGCAAGTGTTAAATATAACCGCTTTATACTTAACTTACATCAAATTTGATCTCTTTTTATCTCGCTAAACTCTTGACAAAGTGTTCGACGGTTGAGGATCAGTAACCATCATGACGATCTTCTTGGGACAATAATGAGGTAGTCTTGGTAGTTGGCAATAGAGGGCTGGTTAGCTAATTTCCCCAGAATTTATTTATTTCCTTGTAGGTAGTTAGCAAAATTCCCATTCGATTTTTTTTCCAAATGCTTTATTTTCCGAATGATTTTTGTTTCTGAAGCTTATTTTTACAATCGCTTAATTTGAATCGACACAGAAACAGTGTCCACGCAGTTCCGCTAACGCGGAGCTCCTACTTATGTGTGGTTTTGGCCCGTCGGGCCGATGCATGCATCATAACCTAAACCTACCTAACAATCTGTTTTTGTATCGATTTAAATTGGGATCCAAACGCGACTGTGAAAATAAGCTTCAGTAAAAAGCATATTGGAAAAAAGTGAATGGAAATTTTTCTACTTGGAAATAATAACGATTTTGGGGATCTGTTCTAACCAATCAAACTATCATAATATAAATATGTTAATTCAGTTCATAAATTACTAGCTGTTGCCGGCGGCCCCGTCTGCGTAGAACTCGTTTATCGCTATCCCGCGGGAACTGTACAGTTTTCCGGAATAAAAACTATTCTCTGTGTCCTTCCCCGGGACTCAAACTATCTATATAGTTTTGAACATTAAACTACCGTGAGACTCACTCATATTAAATGACATTATAACGGATAACTTGGAGCGGTGGCGCGTAGTGTGCGTGTTGCGGCAGCCGCCGGGTTCGCGTGCTCCTGAGAGGAAGGGCTACGAAATAGCCCGAAACATGTCGAGCTAAACTCGGTTTAAGACGTAAGTTATCCGTTATAATAACATTTAATATCTATATAGTTATACCGAATTGAATGTAAATCGGTTCAGCAATTTAGACGTGCGGAAGACAAACAGACAAATAAACAGACTTACAAACTGTCCCTATAAACTATTCGATCTGGTAGTTACAATTGAAATTCCAAAATGAAAGAGTTTAAAAATTATACGTCTATACGCACTAGAACCATTTAATCCAACTTAACGTCGTAGTGAACGGAACTGTGGGTTAACTGAGATAGGTAGTCCGTGAGTGATGATCTGCTGATAAGGCTCCGATAACGAGTCTAGTGGTAACTGATAAGACAGGTATAATAGTTACGCACATTCTTTGGGGAATTTTAGAGAGTAAGCATTATTGCAATACCCCTACATTAGCTATGCAAAACCAAGGTACCTACTTGCATAATGGGCACATTGCATATTGCTTGTTAGTTCAGTGCTTCCAGTGGAAAGGAGAATAATTATGATTAGTTTTTTTGGAGTCTTTTTGTATTTTTTATTTCAACTCCAAATTTGTTACTTTTTCGGGTATCCATACCATATCGAATCGATATGGTTTCACGGGATACCCGTATCGATTCGATATGGGTTCACGGGGGGATGGTTTGATTGCTTAGTAGCAACATCTCTTGTCTGGGTGAGCGGTTAGTTCCGAAAGAGTGTAGCGTCTGTCGACGAAACATAGATGTCGCTAGTAGAAATAAGCAACCTGAGATATGTATGCATAGGAAAAATTCGTGTCTAGATTCCTGTCCAGCAGTGGTGTAGGGGTTATAGCACGCAGCACGGATTGCTGAGCACCTGGGTTCGATTCCCAGTGCTGGTCTCTTTTTCTGGTTTTTCTGAGCATCCATGTCTCTGTTTGTATTTTCGAAAGGGGAGTAAGACGAGTTATGTCCTTATACTTTTATTACACGATTGGATTCAGCGTGTCTGGTTACATATTGTGACAAAAGGACATATCTCTGTCTATCCCCTAACCCAGTTTTTTCGATAACGCTATAGGCATAACTCACTGTTTCTAAAGGCATATTTCTACTTATCTGGAATTTTTTATCAGTCTAAAAGTACAAGTGCCTTTAACTCAAAAAAAACATCCAACCTAAAGACATGTCTGCAATTATTTTTACGTGACTAAGGGCATAACTCGAAGAAAAAACGAAAAATAATGTATAGAATAACTTAATGTTAAAACAATACCCTTTAAATAAAGCTACAAGAGCTACGCCTGAAACCATAAAAAAACTAATATTAAACGCTAAAGACGCAAAAACGACGAAAGAAAGGTTTTTTGCCTCTACTGAAAAGTAGCGATTTTGAGTTATTCCCTTTGTCACTGGAGGCACTGAGTTTTGGATTGTACCATTGACAGAGGATGCACACAGATCCGCACTTTTAGTACAACCTCGTCAAGATTTTTAATTGACATATTTTGGATTTGTAGCTTTTAGACTGAATATTGAAAAAAGGGATTAAAAGTAAGCAAAATCTGCTTTTAAATTATGTGCTATCGATTCGATTCTCAATTCTGAACAAACCATTTTTAGGTTTTCAGTTTTTTAGCATCTTGTAGAACTCTACATTGCCTAACACGCACTTAGGCTGCGTTTCCACCATAAAAGTGCTAGTACCAATAAAAACGCTTCATTTAAGGTCAACCGGGGCTATGCGTCACAATACTTTAAACAGGATATTTATCAGATTATAACAAACACATGATGTATCCTTAAAAGCTCTAGCTCATGATACAAGCTATCATATTTTATCTAATTTCATATTTTATTGCCGTTTTATGGCATTTTTAATAACTTCTACGTGTAAATTACGTTTTTGTAAAAGCTGGGATTTTAATACGCTATAACCCCAGGTGGGGTGCAAGCGTGTTTTACTGGTATTATGTGATCGGATTGGGGCTATAGCTCGGCCACGACATCTAGTGATCATTTTTTACTGTTTATTAGTGATAATTGGAATGGACGCATTAGCCCCGTAGACGACATAGCCCCGGTTGACCTTACCTATCATCGCACAGCTCCGCTCTGATGGAAACAGCTGAGTGGAGCGAGAATAGGTAAAGTTCATGATAAACACATTTCTCGCAATATTCCTTTGCACATCTCTGGTGTAAACGCAGCCTTAACCGGTTTTTAATGACTTTAAAAAAGACAAAACGCCCCCATTAAAAAGATAAAATGCTCCTTTATTCAAAAAACCCGGTCAAGTGCGAGTCGGAATCGCGCACGGAGGTTTCCGTGCCATTATCTATACAACATAATTTAAGACAGCAAAAAAACGGCACAAAAATCAAGATTGTTGTATGGAAGCCCCCCCAAATATTTATTTCAATATGAATAAGTTAAAACGTGGCAATAAAGATTTAGATAGATAGTTAGATAGATAGACAGATAAAAAACTTTATTCACAAACATGCCATGACAATTCTTTCATGACAATAATTTCATGGAAAATGAAAAATCGGGTAGGCAAATAATCAACAACTCTAAATTTTTGCTGCTTATTATTTATTCAAAAGAAAATATTCAAAAGTTTTATTTAGCTGAAGTAAATACATACATGTGTTAATTGTGCTTCGATTGCCACCCACAGCTGGTTTCATCACCACTGAACATCTTTTTAACACAGTTTGTCAAGTGTTGGGGTCAAAGGTCAATTTTGTGCAAGTCACTGTTTTTGTATAACGCTCTGAAGCAGGGATGGATCACCTAACGCAGTTGCAGAGGAGCATGGAAGATATGAAGGCCATGTTCGCTTCGCGGATGGCTGCCTTTGAGGGTGCTAGAGATGCCCCGGTTTCGACAGATGCTGGTGCCGCGGCCTTGACTTCGGACGACTACCAAAGCTTCAAAGCTTTCATTTGGAGTGCTGTAGAAGGCCTACAGGTTCAGATGGGCTTGGTTTTGAAGGCACTGGAGGAGCAGGAGATGAGGTCTCGGTCCTCAATGTTGCTACTGCATGGAGCCCCTGAGTCTGACAGAGAGGAAACACTGGGGCTTGTATTGAGAATGTGTCAGCGGGATCTGCAGATGACGGAGGTAGTTGCTGGGTCCTTTAACTCGTGTCATCGTCTCGGCCGGGGCCGTGGGACTTCTGGGCCGCGGCCTATACTTGTTAAGTTTGCCAGCCAACAGTTGAGGGATGCGGTATGGTCTGCCAAGAAGAAGCTTAAGGGCACTAAGCTGACTCTTACGGAGTTTCTTACTGCTGCTCGACATGCGACCTTTTTGGAGGCCAGACGCATCTTTGGAGTGAGGAACAGCTGGACGAGCAGCGGTCGGATTGTGGTGCAGTACAGTGATCGTAGGCGACAAAGAGTTACTTCACTGGCTGAGCTTCATGAGTTGCCGCCACCGGATATGCCTGCGGGCGACTTTGCGACCGATTCCGAGGGTGAGGCCGCGGGCCCTACGACCGTTCCCCCTGTCGACTCCGCTACTAATTCCGGTACCGGTGCGCCCGGTGCCCGGGGCGCTGTATCTCCGTCTGGGCCGGCTGCATCTAAAGTTGTGCCGGAGTTGAGGCCCCGTGCCCCCCGCGTCGCCGCAAAGAACGTCCGGAAGCAGTGAGTCAATACGCTAGTGAACGGCAGGAAGTCAATGGCTCCTGCTATTTCTTTTGTTATTTTTACTTATCGCCTCCTTTTCGCGTTTTTATTTTCATTCTACCTTGTTTTTTGTTTTGTATGAATAACGCGTAATGAACTTGTGTAACAAGGGAAGTGTTGTTGCGGCTTGACAGTTGACAGTTCTGTTGAGTTGTCGCTGTCAGTCTCAGCGTCAGCTGTCATGCGTTTAGTTATTGCGATGCTGACTGGTATTTGTTTTGTGCACAGAAATGTTTTGTTTGGTATCATTGTTTAAATTTTTTTTTTTTTTGTTGTTGTTGTTAAGATGTTACTATCTGAGTTTAAATTTCTATGTATAGCTGTTGGTGTGTAGTCGAAATTTTTGGTAAAGGATATATTGTGCTTGTATAGATAGATATATATAAATTGCGTTCGTACATATTTATACTTAGTTGAATTTGTATTTTCTTACATAGGTATTTTTTTTTTTGTATATAGGTACACAGTTTTATCTTAATTGTTATTGTTCCAGTCTCAGATGTCTGATGTTTTCAATGCCAGCATCGATAGCGAATATTTCTCGCTGTCGTCTTCTCTTCACGACTCCCGGGACGATGCCGCCGACATGCCTGACCTGAGTGATCACCTTCGTTCCACGTTTGTCTCTTCGTCGAAAAAATTTAATATTGTGCATATTAATGCACAAAGTGTTCCGGCACACCATCTTGAGTTGCTTGCGTTATGTAATTCGAATATCCACGCTATTCTTATTTCGGAGACGTGGCTCAAGCCCTCTTTATCTTCAACACTTTATTCGCTTCCCGGGTACCGTCTTTTTCGTAATGACAGGACGGGTACTAGGGATGGTGGTTCTAACACGGTACGTGGCGGTGGTGTTGCCATTTATATTAGAGACGGATTGACATGTCAGGTGATTTCTCGGTCGGTCAGTCAGTCGGTCTATAGTAGCTCCCCAGAGTTTCTTTTCCTGAGCGTTAGCTTGCATCACGCCAAAATTCTTCTGGGTACTTTTTATAGTCCCAGTTCTCATATAAACTATTTCGATACTCTTGAGAATGTTTTGTGTGATGTCGGTCCACAGTTCGATCACCATATCATAATGGGTGACTTCAACACTTGTCTCTTAAAAAAGGATCATCGTTCAAACAAATTGCAGTCTCTTGCCACTTCTCTAAACCTTCATATTTTGCCTTTGTCCCCAACACATTTTCCACATAATGGAACTCCTTCTCTACTTGACTTGATTTTAACATCCTCTCCTGATTTAGTCTCTTTTCATGGCCAATATAGTGCTGTAGCTTTTTCAAACCATGACCTGATATATGCATCGCTCAATGTTCGACCTCCAAAGCATAAACACAGGGTAATTTTAAGACGTAGTTTACATGACATTGATCTGCAGGCGTTTCACGCGGATTTGAGTGCTGCAGACTGGCAGGGCATTGTGGCTCTTTCGGATATTGACCAAAAAGTAAACTTATTTAACGACACTTTGCTGGCTATATTTGAAAAGCACGCACCTTTAAAACCCATGCGTGTAAAGCACCTTCCTGCTCCGTGGCTGACACCTGATATTAAGTCGTTGATGGCTAAACGAAATAGAGCTCGTATCAGACTGCGGCGGGACCCTTCGGAGCGGAATCGCCTTAGCTTTATTTCATTACGTAACCGCTGCAATAGAGTTTGTAGAAATGCTAAACGTAAATTCATACATGAATCCATCGACGGCTGTCCCCCAGCAAAGTTGTGGAAATTTTTAAAGTCACTAGGGGTGGGCAAAGCTCAACAAAGTGTTTCGGGTGCTCTTGACATCAATGCTTTAAATAAGCATTTCAGTACTTCTCCGGTTACATTGGATCCTTCCGTTAAGCACCATACACTATCTCTTCTTGCCACTATACCTTCCCCTGACTGTCCCGTTTTTGAACTTGGTGATATTTCACCTCAGGAAATACTAGCTTTTCTCAAAGTCATTAGGACGAAGGCTGTTGGTGAAGATTGCCTTGGCTTGGACATGCTTATGCTGGCGGCGGATCACATTGCTCCCATTCTCTCGCACATTATAAACTTCTCCTTTTCCACGGGCACTTTTCCTTCACTGTGGAAGCTTGCTCATGTAATTCCTCTCCCAAAAACCTCAAATCCAACATCCTTCACTGAGTACCGCCCAATTTCGATACTCCCTGTCCTTTCCAAGGTTATTGAACATTTTGTAAATCGCCGTCTGTCATCTCATCTCAACAGACATAACCTGCTTAATCCTCTACAATCCGGTTTCCGCCCGGGCATAGCACGGTCACAGCTTTGGTGAAGGTCACTGATGACATTCGTCATAATATCCAGCGTAAAATGCTTACCATCCTAGTTCTTTTGGATTTTAGTAGTGCCTTCAATACCGTGGATTTTGATATCCTAATCGGAACCCTACAGAATCTTAACTTGTCTCCATCTGCTATTTCTTGGTTTCGTGCATATCTCTTTGGAAGACGCCAGAAAGTTAGGATTGATGATCACTCCTCAGAGTGGCACGATCTTGCTGCTGGTGTTCCTCAGGGTGGTGTGTTATCTCCTCTTCTTTTTTCAATTTTTATTAATGGTATTACCAAGTCCCTTTACTCATCTTATCATTTATACGCTGATGACCTGCAAATCTATGCGGCGGCTGGCTTTGACGATGTGCCGTCTCTGATTGATCAAATTAACACTGATCTGAATACCATCAATGGCTGGGCCACACAGTTTGGCCTGAAGGTTAATGCTGCAAAGACGCAGGCTATAATAATTGGCAGTTCCTACTTTATCGATAGACTGTCGGAAGTGGTAATACCTAAAATCTTATTTGGAGGGACTACGATCCCGTTGTCAAGTACGGTTAGGAATTTGGGTATTATCATGGACCAAACTCTTTCGTGGACTGCTCATATAAATGAGATTAGCCGTAAGCTCTTTGCATCACTTCACTCCTTGAGACGTCTGCAGAACTTTTTTCCGTTTCAAACGAAACTTACTCTCGCTCGTTCTCTGCTCTTGCCTCTCCTCGATTATGGTGATATTGCTTTTGTTGACCTAAGAGAAGAGTTGCTTGACAAGCTGGAACGTTTGCAGAATGTGTGTATCAGGTACATTTATGGTCTACGTAAGTATGATCATGTCTCCCAATTCCGCAAACAGCTTCACTGGCTACCTATTCGTCATCGCAGAGACATTCATACCCTTTGTCTTCTTTATAATGTCCTGTTTAACCCTGCTTCTCCTTCTTACCTGTCTGAAAGATTTAGCTACTTGGCCACTGGAAGTGGACACCGTTTGCGGTCGAGTTCCAAACTTACACTTGCCTTCCCGCCTAACAACGCGCGCTCTTATGCTAAATCTTTCACTTTCCATTCAGTCAAGCTGTGGAACGATTTACCCTTGTCTCTAAGGGAATCTCCGTCTGTGGCCTCGTTCAGGGAGAGTTTAAAGAAATTATGGCTGGACACTGACACCTGAGATGAGACTGTTTCGATTTTGTAATTGTTTGTTATATTTCTTTTGTTTTATGTTAGTTTTAATGTAAATAATGTTGTATTTATTTTATCTCTTTTGAGTATTTCTGTTTTGTCTCTTTACCGCACGTAATTTTCACTGTCTGCTTATCCTCTATATAACCAAATGTTTTTTCCTAACTAGGTTAGCTGGAAGAGATCCCTTTTTAGGGATAAGCTCGCCTTTGTTCTCCTCTCTGTGTATTTGTATTTTTATTTTTATGTGCAATAAAGAGTTTACATACATACATACAATTCTACATAAACAAACGATTCAAATTGTTACATATTGTTATTTTATTTTTATTTTATTCTGTTTTTAGTATTTGTTGTTATAGCGGCCACAGTAATACATAATCTGTGAAAATTTCAACTGTCTAGCTATTACGACTCAAGAGATAGAGCCCTGTGACAGAAGGACGGACAGACAGACAGACAGCGGAGTCTCAGTAATAGGGATCCGTTGGCACCCTTCGGGTACGGGACCCTAAAAAGGTATACACAAGTCAAGTTAACCCAAGCGTGTCACAAGTGTCATGCACCTTATTCTTGAATTTGCAAGCTTATCAGTTGAACGAACGATAAGGCAGGCGACCCGGGGTTGCTGTGCCTAATACCATTTTTGGGTCATACAATTTTGTATTTATTTCCCTTTTCTTTTGAGTATTTCTGTTTTCCTCTTTCATCATCATCATCATGTCAGCCGAAAGACGTCCACTGCTGACATGGCCTCCCCAAGGCTCTCCACTCAGACCGGTTTTGTGCTTTCCGCATCCACCGCGATCCCGCGATCTTAACCAGGTCGTCGCTCCATCTTGTTGGAGGCCTACCAACAGCTCGTCTCCCGGTCCGCGGACGCCATTCGAGAACCTTCCGACCCCATCGGCACTCAGTCCTGCGAGCAATGTGCCCCGCCCACTACCACTTTAGTTTCGCAATTCTTCGGGCGTTTTCCTCTTTACCGCATGTAATTTTAACTGTTTGCTTATCTTCTTCTTAATGAATTGTCTTCTCTTAACTAGGTTAGCTGGAAGAGATCCCTTTTTAGGGATCAGCTCGCCTTTGCTCTTCTTTCCGTGTATTTGTTTTTTTTATATATAAGAGGAGGCAAACGAGCATGTGGGTCACCTGATGGGAAGCAATCACCGCCGCCCATGGACACCTGTCGACACGAGGGGTATCACAGGTGCGTTGCCGGCCCTTTGAGAGACTGATAGGCTCGTTTTTTAAAGATCCCTAAATTGTCCCGCTCCGGAAACACTGTCCCAGGCAGCTGGTTCCATTTTTTTTATTTGACTGGATGGCAAACGAGCAAGTGGGTCTCCTGATGGTAAGAGATCACCACCGCCCATAGACACCTGCAATACCAGGGGATTGCAGATGCGTGCCAACCTAGAGGCCTAAGATGGATACCTCCAGTGCCGGTAATTTCACCGGCTGTCTTACTCTCCACACCGAAACACAACAGTGCAAGCACTGCTGCTTCACGGCAGGATTAGCGAGCAAGATGGTGGTAGCGATCCGGGCGGACCTTGCACAAGGTCCTACCACCTGCAAATACATACTTTAGTCGTGTTGTATTTATTTTAAGAGTTTACATACATACTCGTATACGAGTACATACGTATAAGGTATAGTCAAGCAAAGGAGAATATGTGCCAATAAGCCTATTGGCAACCACTGATAAGATTAATCGTTCCAGTCTATATACAGGGTGATTCCGGGTTCATGAGCAGTGAAAGGGTTGATGGCGAGATTCACACTGAGCAACTTTTACTACGGTACCAGCCACGAAATCGCTGGAAATACGTCCCACTGCTGGGCACGGCCTTCGCTCAGAATGAGAGGGTTTGGGTCGAGTTCCCACGAAGGCCCAGTGCGGATTGGGAACTTCACACACTATTGAATTGCTTTGCATGTTGTACAGGTTTTTTCACGATATTTTACTTCACCGTAGAGCTCGTGGTTTTCAAATGTAATTTCGCACATAATTTCTAAAAACTCAGAGGTGCGAGCCGGGGTTTGAACCCACCATCCTCTTCTTGAAAGGCCATATACCTAAACTTAGAAGATTCCGTACAAAATACGAAATCCTTAGAAAAATATTACTTAATTAATTTTTTCGTAATGTGGTGTTTCGTAAATTTCGGTATACAAAGTCGGGTTTACTTTTTTGTTAAAAAATTTCCTACTATGTACTATTAATATCAATTTACCACCTGACATTTAACTACCTGGTTATGTTACGATCTTGACATTCTACTACCTGGTTATATTACGACCTTGACATTCTACTACCTGGTTATCTTACGACCTTGACATTCTACTACCTGGTTATGTTACGATCTTGACATTCTACTACCTGGTTATATTACGACCTTGACATTCTACTATCTGGTTATCTTACGACCTTGACATTCTACTACCTGGTTATTTTACGATTTTGACATTCTACCACTTGGTTATTTTACGATCTTGTCATTCTACTACCTGGTCATTCTACAACCTGGGCACCTGGACATTTTACGACTTTGACGTAAGACGCCGGAGGGTTCCACTAGGCCACCAAGGCTTTTTCTTACGAAATCTGATGAAATTAGTTTCTTATATTACGAGTGCGTAATAGTTTTCGCAAAGAACTTTTTTGTATTCAGGATATAGGATAGTTTTTAACCTTAAAAATTGCACAGTTCCCGCGGGATAGCGTAAGAATTGTTCTCAGAAGTGGCAATAGAGTTCCAAATAAAAGCCTACGAAATTATTTTTGCCTACGGTAATTAATTTATTGAATCAGGCGTTACTTTTCGGAGGTCCATATCAATGAACTGGAACAATTTCTTTTTTCACCCGCGACCTTATGACAGCAACGTTTATGCAAGATATGCGTGCAGTACCTCCCCACCACACTGTACGAACACACACAAATCACACACACCCATCTCTTACCACCACCACACTACACTGACCGTTTCGAACTCAACCAGAAGTCATCTTCAGAGCAACAACTATTCACCATGCTACCACTACGATGTTAGAGAACAATATGCTAACATGTATGCAACCCTCGGTTTGCGAGTGGCTCGCACTACCGTGTTTTAACTGATACAGTGTTACGCAGTTGGGCAGAGCGTGTACCGAAACAGGTGATTACACTGTTTACCCGATCTGTTGGGACAGGTGCTAGATAACAGAACGCATAAACACACATACACACATCGACATTATGCAGACAGTGTTACGCAGTATAGGCTTGTGTATTTCTCAAAAAGTTGTTCCGCCATGAAATTGTCAAGAAAGGGTTTAGCAGGCTAAGGAAGGACATGTGGCCCCTGTGAGGAATAGTTGAATTGGTGAATGTCAATTGTTTGTCGCCTCATTACTAGTAATCACTCCAACTTTCAGCCCTCTATCTTGAACTGTCACAGAGATAATGTCAAAAACCAACCAACGGTGCCAACGGTGCTGGCTGAAAATCAGCGCTGGGGTGTTTATTATTAACGCTTCAGCATTATGCTGAGCCAGTGTCCGATTCACAACCGCAATGACGCATACTTCTTTCTACATGTTGTCTATTTGTACTTAATACTATTGTTGTGTCTTGCTTGTGTTGTGAATAAATTTATTTTCTTTCTTTCTTTTCTTTAAAAATGTGTTTCCTTAACATTTATCTTCTAACTCGTTTTTCTCCTAATCCATAGCAGCTGAAGCATTGAAACAAAATCACAGCTACGTAGTTTTTGTGGGAGTATACCCTAGAGATTGGAAAGGATATGACCAAATCATGCAGGATGTTAAAATGGCGAATCCATTTCATCATTTGTTTGCCTAGATTAACCTAACCAACTAAAAGTTGGAAAACCCCCGACTTTGTCACTTCAAAGATCAATATCTCAAAAACGGCTACACTAATTTTGATAAAAAATGTCTAAGAACCATCGCTAGTAAACCTGCTTTCAAATAAACAAAACGCATTCAAATCGGTCCACCCGTTTAAGAGCTACGGTGCCACAGACACACATACAGACACATACTAACACACATACTTAGACTATTTACGCGTGGGCAACTCAGTCTTTCGCTAACCGAGGCCACGCAAAATCCTTAAAATTAGGATTAAGGACTCACTTTTATTATTGTAAAATGCTTTTTGTTTTTTTGCGTGAAATAGACAGCTTATATTTTTTTTTTGTTTACATAGCGGTCAAACTTATAACACCCCTCTTTTTGCGTCGGGGGTTAAGAACAGAACATATCAAAATAATAACTACTTAATTAACTTACTTAACTGCACACGATTGAACTGTTTAAGCCGGTGTTGCCATACAATTTAATATTTGTTTTATTTTATTTTAAATTTTTATTTTAAGTTAGTTTTTAGATAAGGTCCTCACTGAAAATCAGCGCCACGGCTTGCCGTGGCATTATGCTGAGTGGGGACCTGTTTAGCGTCATGTATGTCTTTATTTGTTCTATGTTTGTTCCTATGTTTGTTTTTTATGGCGTTAAATAAATGTATTTTCTTTCTTTCTTAATTCATTTAAAAAATAACTGTTATTAAATAAACTCCGTTCACCTTGTAAGTAAAATCGCTTCAATTTTTCCTGCCGGCGGAAAACAATGCCATAATAGCTGTGTTATCAGTTCCAAGGTCCGGCGCATGTGCTGTCCCGCTCTGGCGCGCGAGCGAGGCGAGACGGACGATGCGTTAGTAAACATGCGAGTGCGCGATTGTAGAAAGTATAGGCAATGCTGCAACGTTCCAACTATAGTTACTAGCTTTTACAGAGATTGGAAAGGATATGACCAAATCATGCAGGATGTTAAAATGGCGAATCCATTTCATCATTTGTTTGCCTAAACTAACCTAACCAACTTAAAGTTGGAAAACCACCGACTTTGTCACTTCAAAGTTCAATATCTCAAAAACGGCTGAACCAATTTTTATAAAAAATATCTAAGAACCATCGCTAGAAAACATGCTTTCAAATAAAAAAAAACCGAAATTGAAAATACAAACTGAAATATAGATGCAAAGAAAAAACAGAAAAATAAGACCATCACTGGGAATCGAACCCAGGTCCTCGGTAATCCATACCGCGTGCTATACCGCTACACCACTGATGGTCAAACTTAGACTTTCAACAAACCATCCACCATGACCATCAGTGGTGTAGCGGTATAGCACGCGGTACGGATTACCGAGGACCTGGGTTCGATTCCCAGTGATGGTCTTATTTTTCTGTTTTTTCTGTGCATCTATATTTCAGTTTGTATTTTCAATTTCGGTTTTACGGGATGACCGTAAAAGTAAAATTTGGAATTGAAATAAAAAATACAAAAAGATTCCAAAAAACCAATCTTAAAAAAAACCGCTTTAAAATCGGTCCACCCGTTTAAGAGCTACGGTGCCACAGACAGAAAGACAGACAGACACACATAGCGGTCAAACTTATAAGACCCCTCTTTTTGCGTCGGGGGTTAAAAAACAGGCATCCGTTTAGTGAAATGACGAAATTAGACAAAATAGGCAATGAACTATAAGAATTTCTTCGCGACCTTATGATAGTTAAGTTTATGCAATACCTATATGCGTGTTCATGCAGTTCCTCCACCTCCACACTGTAAGAACACACACAAACCCATCTATCACCACCACCATAATACACAGACGCGTTTCGAACTCAACCAGAGCTCATCTTCAGAGCAACACAACCGTACACCACGCTACGCTACCAGATATTAATTTAACAAACCACAACAAAAGTTTTCATTTGTCACTATAACTCCCTAAGTACCCACTAAATTTAGCATAGGCAACTAGTTAACCCCCGACGAAAAAGAGGGTGTTATAAGTTTGACCGCTATGTGTGTGTGTCTGTGTGTCTGTGTGTCTGTGTGTCTGTCTGTGGCACCGTAGCGCTTAAACGGGTGGACCGATTTGAATGCGGTTTTTTTATTTGAAAGCTGGTTTTCTAGCGATGGATCTCAGACATGATTTATCAAAATCGGTTCAGCCATTTCAAGATCATCAGCTCTTTTGTTCGCTGCGGTAGGAATCTTAGACGCATAATGGATATTTACTTTACTTTCAAACATATTTGGGACCTAAAATTTGAAACACCCATGAATACAATATAGCTATGCAAGATTATAGAGTTCTCGGCCTGATGCTGCAGCCAGGATATCCAGAACACTAGTAGGTACACTCTTAATAAAACTATAGCAGATATATCGTGTTGGGTTCGTTTTGATCAGTAATTGATTCTACATACAATGCAATGGTGGCAACACGACGAGCTGATGCTGCAGCCAGGATATCCAGCACAAAAGTACACTCTAAAAAAAAATAGCACATATGTCGTGTTTGGATTCGTTTTGATCAGTCATTGATTCTACATACAATGCAGTGGTGGCAACACGACGAGCTGATGCTGCAGCCAGGATATCCAGCACACCAGTATACTCTTGAAAAAATAATAGCAGATATGTCGTGTTTGGATTCGTTTTGATCAGTAATTGATTCTACATACAATGCAATGGTGGCAACACGACGAGCTGATGCTGCAGCCAGGATATTCAGCACACCAGTATACTCTTGAAAAAATAATAGCAGATATGTCGTGTTTAATTCCTTTTGATCAGTATTTGATTCTACATACAATGCAATGGTGGCAACACGATGAGCTGATGCTGCAGCCAGGATATCCAGCACACTAGTACACTCTATAAAAAATAATAGCACATATGTCGTGTTTGGAATCGTTTTGATCAGTAATTGATTCTACATACAATGCAGTGGTGGCAACACGACGAGCTGATGCTACAGCCAGGATATCCAGCACACCAGTATACTCTTGAAAAAATAATAGCAGATATGTAGTGTTTGATTCCTTTTGATCAGTATTGATTCTACATACAATGCAATGGTGGCAACAAGATGAGCTGATGCTGCAGCCAGGATACCAGACACACTAGTACAGTTTAAAAAATATGTATCAAAGTTTAAAAAACATGAAATAAAAACTTAAATTTAAAATTAAAAAAACCCGACTTAAAAAACGCCAGCAAAAATAAAAATAAAAACGCCCGAAAAAAACGCTGCTTGAAAAGACAATTAAAAAGTAAAAAATAATTATGCGCTACCTAGCTGTTGCCCGCGACTTCATCTGCGAAGAATTCGTTTATCTCTATCCCGCGGGGACTATGCTGATTTGCTGATTTCCCGCAAAATTAGCCTAAGTTAATTTAGTATAAAGTATCTAGTAATATTTTTTTATCTAAGCGTTGTTTCATTTCATCACATTCGTTTTCCTGTCAAAGTCAATCAAAACATCTTGATGATCAAAATAAAAACCACTTTATTTTTTTATTTAGGCTATTTATAACAGGCTAACAGCACTTAAGAATGTAAAAAAAAATACCACAGCTGCAAGAAAAACCCTCTGCTGAGAATAATCCGGTAAGAAAGTGAACGAGGCAATTTTTTTAAACAGATTTACAATGTTGTTTGGGGTTTAATTAAGTGGACTGTAGGACGAGAAATACGAACTACAGTGTGGCAAATAACTGGATAAAGGCTGAGACCTGTGGTTGAAGTACTCACCGAGACGTCTGCTGATGATGGTGCAGATCTTAGCTGTAGTAGCTGGCGCAGGCTCCCTCGATCTTCGGCTCATTCGAACTTACCTCCGACAAGTTACCGTTAACCAGCAGAACTACTAAGATACAGCAAGCGAGCGTCCACACGTAGTTTACACAAAATTCAATATATTTAAACGACAACGACACGAAAACTAGGTACGATATAATTTGCGCGGCAACACGCCGACATACGACACGACAGACTTTCCAAAGTTCGAAAAAGAAAGTGACAAGTGATTTTACTTTTTTAATTCAAATCTAAACGATAATGTTGCCAGGCGAAAGTATTAAGAAAATAAAGTTACAATCCTAAACAAATGTTAATAAATGATATCTGTACATCACAAGCATTTAACACAACTACATATTGAACACAATAGCCCTGAAATAATCCTTGAAATAATCATTAATTTTATAATACGCCTTAGATTTTAATGTCTTCTTGACAATACATTAAATTCTGTTTCAGTATACATACTACGGACAATGGACATGGCCTGGGCCTCTACGACGCGTAGCCCGTAGACCCGCTACGCTCGTAGCGGCTTGAGGTCACAAATCCTGCCACAATCTTGAAACGTGACGTAGATTTTAATGGATAGTATTTAAACGCACATCAAAAAAAGTCCTTATATTATCAAAAAAAAAACCGAATTCACATCAAAATTACTGATTGCACAGCAAAATGGCGTACCGCTATTTTTTTTTTATTCGACTGGGCGCAAACGAGCAAGTGGGTCTCCTGATGGTAAGAGATCACCACCGCCCATAAACATCTGCAACACCAGTGGTATTGCAGACGCGTTGCCAACCTAGAGGCCTATGATACTGATATTTATCTTAAAGTACAGCATTTTTAGGGTTCCGGAGCCAAAATGGCAAAAACCTTTTGTTTCGCCATGTCTGTCTGTCTGTCCGTCCGTCTGCGGCTTTGCTCAGGGACTGTCAATGCTAGAAAGCTGTAATTTTGCACGGATATATATGTAAACTATGCCGATAAAATGGTATGTACAATAAGAAATTCTAGAAATTTTTTTTTTAGGTTAGCTCCTATAGACGTAAAGTGGGGGTGATTTTTTTTCCTCATCCAACCCTATAGTGTGGGGGTATCGTTGGATAGGTCTTTTAAAACCATTATTAGGGGTTTGCTAAGACGATTTTTCGATTCAGTGATGTGTTTGTGAAATATTCAACTTTAAAGTGCAAATTTTCATTAAAATCGAGCGTCCCCCGCCTCTAAAATCTAAACCGGTCGCTAAGTTTGCTTGAGAATTATTATTAGTAAAAGAGTTAAATAGCAGCCTAAGGTATAAAATATACGTAAACTTGGAAGATTCCGTATAAAATACGAAATCCTTAAAAAAAAATTCTTATTTTTTTCGTAATGGCTACGAAACCCTATTCGGGCGTGTTCGACACGCTCTTGGCCGGTTTTTTTTTAAATGTTGCTTCTATTTTCATATAACATACAGCAGTTTACTATGAAAGAGCATTTTATTTGACATATCATCTTATTATTTATTAAGTACAAAATATGAAAAAATTCAAGTGTAGCTTTGCCGGCATTCCTATCTTCGATCCACAGCACGCTAGATCTCGCAGGTAGAATACTTAAAGCCCCAGCAGGTATTAACTGCGAGATTGCATGCTTGAACGAGGCCACGAATACCTGGCTAGCTGGACGAGTCCAAATCTCCCGTCAAACACATAGGCAAAGGGCCTGGGATACAATAGCCTCCGTCACCACCTTACAGACATTAATAGAACCTTCAACAGGCAGGGACCGGGCCAGACTGTTAGCTGTGTCCAAGCCAGAATCTGGTTACTGGCTCCATGCATACCCCTCGCCCTACGCATAAGCTGTTGGTCTCCGGCTGGGAGTTGGGATCTGCGCAAGTCACAATTGTTTTCTTGTGGGGCTCCAGTGGACCGTCTCGGCCACCATGGCCTCTCCTGCTCCTCGGGCGCCGGCCGCCTGTCCCGCCACGCCGCTCTCATCGACATTCTCAGAAGGGCGCTCGTTAGTGCCAACGTTCCCGCTGCTCTGGAGCCCCAGATTGTACGGAGCGATGGCAAGCGCCCTGACGGAATGTCGTTGATACCCTGGAAGACTGGCCGTGCGCTGGTGTGGGACGCTACCTGTACAGATACCCTGGCGGCGTCGTACCTACCAGCAACTACCAAATGTGCAGGGGCGGCGGCAGACTCCCGGGAACGCCTCAAGGTCACAAAATATAGCTGTCTCGGCGCCCAATATCATTTATTTGCTTTCGGCGTCGAGACTCTAGGTCCTTGGGTAAGGGTGCGCTGGAGCTACACAGGGAGTTCATGCAGCAATAGGTTAAGGGAGGCAACAGGCAACCCTCGCGCCGGCAGCTTTCTCGCGCAAAGAATCTCAATCGCAGTTCAACGCGGGAATGCTGCCTGCGTGATGGGCACCATGCCAAGAGGCCCACCTCTCTTTTTTAATTAAAGTTTTAGTTATTTTAATTTAATAGTAGTTTTAGCCCTATGGATATTTTGTATTTTCTTAATATTTTCTTAATAAATAATTTTATTAATAGTACAACATAGTGAGATCTGCAATAAAATATAAAAATCCCCTTGTTCGGTTCAGTCGCCATAACATATTTCGAAGCGGCGAATTAATATAGTATACAAGAGTTACCTACTCGTTTAAAGGTATTGTATATTATATTAGTTTTCAAATCATCTCGTATTCAGACAGGCAGTTGATTATGATGACGACGATGATGATGATGATGATACGATTAATACCACCATCCTACTCAATCACACAATTTCTATCAGCTTCATCTTTCATACACGTACATTAAAACCTTTTGGCTTGACCTTTTTCAATAACCAATATCCCCGTTATAATTCCCCCAAAACCCCTAATTTATTGCCCCCGCCCACGTTACGCAATCCCCCTGATGCCCTAGAGTTTTAAACGCAGCCTTACACGTGGCCCGAGCAGCGTGACCTACTTCGCGCCGCAATGCGCCACCGTGATTGGTCGGCTGCGGTGTTGCCGGCCTACTGTAATGCGTTTTGCGGGAATTATAGGATTTTCGGGGCATGCCTGTGTATAGTGAGACTGTATTAAATACTGACCGTTTAGCTGTCAGTTTGATTTACTTCTTAAAACTTATTTGTATTAGTTTATAGTATAAATGTATATTTATATGTTTGTCAGAAAGAGATCGTTTATAAGCGATAGGTAAGACGAAGCGAAAGCGAAGAGGAAGCGGTAGGGAAGATAGGTATTGTCTACCCTGCCTAGTCTTTGTATGTATGTTAACTTGTTCTACTGATTTGTGGTACAGTCACCAGCATTAATATCTGCCATAGCGGAGCGTGCAAAAATATCTGACACGTCCTTCCGGCCCTAGAAATAGAGTCGTATCAGATATTTACGCACGCTTGTTGTGTCAGATATTGGTGCTGGTGACTGTATAATATTATAAATGCGAAAGTTGGTAAGTCTGTTTGTTTGTTACCTTTTCACGTCTAAAACGCTGAACCGATTTAAATGAAATTCTGTATACAGATAGTTTGTGTCCCAAAGAAGGTCATAGGATAGTTTGTATTCCGGAAAATTGCATAGTTTGCAGGTGGTAGGACCTTGTGCAAGGTCCGCCCGGATTGCTACCACCATCTTGCTCGCTAATCCTGCCGTGAAGCAGCAGAGCTTGCACTGTTGTGTTTCGGCGTGGAGAGTAAGACAGCCGGTGAAATTACTGGCACGTGAGGTATCCCATCTTAGGCCTCTAGGTTGGCAACGTGTCTGCAATACCCCTGGTGTTGCAGATGTTTTATGGCGGTGGTGATCTCTAACCATCAGGAGACCCATTTGCTCGTTTGCCATCCAGTCAATAAAAAAAAAAAAAAAAAAAAAAAGTTCCCGGGATGTAGTCGCAGGGAACAGCTAATAAAACATATTTGTATTTCGTTTTACCAACAAAACTCATGTGGCCGTTATTTTTCTTTTGGGTATTTATAGCATACTTCATTGAGAATCGAAGCACTTAGAGTTCAAAGTGTTTCAATTCTCAACAGGGCAGGCTTGTACCTTTGCCAAGTGGAACGAAAGACTGCAATCATGACCTTCCAGCCAGGGAATCAATACACACAAGAATACTTTGCCGCCTCAACATAGCTAACTTACATGTACACTACACTAGCTTTTGCCCGCGGCTTCGCCCGAGTGGAATTCGGTTATCGCGCGCTGTTCCCTCGGGAACTGTGCATTTTTTCGGGATAAAAAGTAGCCTATGTCACTCTCTGACCCATAAAATATCTCTATGTCAAAAAACCCGTCGATCCGTCGCTCCGTTTCGACGTGAAAGACGGACAAACATACAAACACAAACTAGCATTTATAATATTATAATATGGATGGATGGTTTGCTAATGAACAATCATTAGGCTGCGTTTCAACCAGAGATGTGCAAAGGATGAGTTCTTAATGAACCAATAGGAACGCTTCATTTACCTCGCCTCGCTCCGCTCAGCTGTTTCCACCAGATGCGGGCTGTACACACTCGCCTCTCGCCTCTCGCCGAGAGTCTTGGGCGAGAAGCTCTCGACGAATGCACACCATGTACACACTCGTGCACGTCATTTGAACAGAGGATATCGGCCACGATGGACTGGAAACTGCTGCTGCGTTTGTCTTTGTGCTGTTAGTTATTATCATTACTTACACATATATCATAAAAAAATGATAGCATTCTAAAATTCTATTTCACGATCGTTGGACCTCATTTTTAACCGATAGCGAACACGTCTTTACACAAATACAGTAAGCGGGCAACTAAATGAACGAGTGTGTACATGCTTGGTCTCGTTTACCTCGCGAGAGCGGACGAGACCCTTTGACTCGGCCGCAAAAAACCGACACGCGGCCGAGGCGAACCAAGGCGAGAACCGAGCGGCGAGACAAGGCGAGAGCATCATGTACACACTCGTTCTCGGTCAGTCTCGGGGTGTCTCGGCGAGTGTGTACAGCCGCAAGAGATGTGCTGTGCGAGGATAGGTAAGCGTTTCTATGGTTCAGGAAAAACACGTTCCTTGCAACACATACCTTCACATCTCTGGTGGAAACGCAGCCTTATGTATTCGAGCGTTTACTTTGATATACGTGGGCACATTTTTGTTGGCATGGTAGAAGAGGTTGTTACAGTTTCCAGGTTATCTAGTAGAAGTATACAATACAAATTAAGATTGGCTTTTGGAGTATTTTTGTATGTTTTATTTCAACTCCAAATTTTTTACTTTTGTTTTTTTTTTCGTCTCTCGATGAGAGCTAAAACATAGATGTCGCTAGTGTCGCTGCTGAAGTGACTAAGAAAAAAGCAGGCTGAAATGTGTGGTGCGTGGGAGAAATTTGTGTCTAGACTCCTGTCCAGTGGTGGTGTAGGGGTATGGCACGCAGCACGGAATGCTGAGGACCTGAGTTCGATTCCCAGCGCTGGTCTCTTTTTCAGTGCATCTATGTTTCAGTTTGTATTTTCGTTAGTATACGCTACAGCCTACTCATTAAAAATGTGACCACAAAAAATAAGGCAGTTAAAACGCTCTGGTATGTTTATAATAACAATAATAAGCTTCTTAATTATATTAATCTAGCTGCCTCCTCTATGCTTTCCTGTCCTCTGCTTTCCTTGTCCAGTTTTTTCCAGCGACACTTCGTATATCGTCCACCCACCTCTCTCTAGGGCGCCCTCTACTTCTGTGGCTGCTCGGCCCCGCCCTTTGTGTGGCCCGTATTGTCCAGTCCAAAGTCCAGTCCATCTATATTCTTTGGTGCGCGTGCCACATGTCCTGCCCACTTCCACTTTAGGTGTTGCCAGTGATGTCGAGCGTCGATAATCTTGGTATTGTTTTTTATATCTGCATTTTTTATCTGTCACTGATTATATTAAAGAAAGAAAGAAAATACATTTATTCACAACACAACAACAATATTATATATATTCAACATTTTCCATTGATCCTTGACATGATTGAGTCTTACTTTTTATTATACTCTTAAAGATCCAAGCCTGTGAGCCGTATGGTTGACTAGGTAGTATACAAGAGTCCATCACCTTTTTCTTCAGTTTGAGTGGTAATTTAGATTTAAAAAATTCTTTGCAGCTCCAGAACTTTCTCCAGCTGATGTTTATTCTCTTTTCCACTTCATCGATGTGACTTGAGTTTTTGAAAGATATTTGTTTTCCCAGATATATGTAGAGGTAGTTATCTACATATTCCAGCGGAGTCTGATTGACCGATATAGGAACCTGGGATCTGTTTGAAGCAACTTTTGTTTTTGTAGCGTTCAGATGCAGCCCAACATTTGCACTTGCTCTACATAGTTTTTGAAAACAATACTATGTCTGAGATTAGATAGGTATTTTCCATCCATGTAGAGTCCTGTCTGTTCCCATTTTAAATCTTCATTATGTGTTGTAGGACCGCTATAAAAAGTTTTGGGGAGTGGATCCCCCTGTTCAACACCTTTATTTATATTTATTATGGGTCCTATTCTATCAAGTTTTACCCGGCTTATGCTTTTTCTATATATGTCTTTTATTATATTAATGTACGTATTTGGAATGCCTTATTGTTTTAGCGCTTGCCAGATGCTCTCGTGCGTTATGGAGTTGAATGCCTTCGCGTAATCGATATATGCTAAGTAGGCCGTTAAATTCCTGGTGTTTCTCAATGACTTAGTTCTAATGTATGAATGTTGTCTATGGTAGAGTACCCTGGTCGAAAACCAGCCTGCTCACTTGGCTGATGCTCCTCTATTTTTGGCTCTAATCTCTTTTCCAGGCACATTGAGAATAGTTTGTATATTACAGGGAGTAGACTAATTGGTCTGTAATTGTTGATATCGGCTGGGTCGCCTTTTTTATATAGAAGAATTATTCTTGATTCTGCCCATTTTTTTGAAACTTTTTGTGTTTCGAGGGTTTTGTTAAATAGTATAAGGGGTTTAATCAGTATGTGTTGTCCAATTCTCAAGGCTTCCTATCCCTATCCCAGCCTATATACGTCCCACTGCTGGGCGCAGGCTTCCTCTCAGAACAAGAGGGCTTGGGCCATAGTTCCCACGCAGGCCCAGTGCGGATTGGGAACTTCACACGCACCATTGAATTGCTTCGCAGGTTTGTGCAGGTTTCCTCACGATGTTTTCCATCACCGCAAAGCTCGTGGTAAATATCAAATGTAATTCCGCACATGAATTTCGAAAAACTCAGAGGTGCGAGCCGGGGTTTGAACCCACGACCCTCTGCTTGAGAGGCGATAGGTCAAACCACTAGGCCACCACGGCTTTTTTTTCTCAAGGCTTCATTAGGTTTATTGTCTGGTCCCGGGCTTTTTTAATTTTTTAAGCGCTCCATGTTTTTCAGTATTTCTTGGGATTAAAAGGTGTGATGTTAATATTTACCTCTTGCTGTATGTTCTTATGTTCGTCTTCGTTTTGTTTGTAACTGGAGGGGTTGTCGCTGTATAGCTTGGCATACAAATGGTATGTTCATAAATATACATAAATCGCACGACAAATCTCAAGCGACATAAGAATAAGGACTTTACTGATTTGTCTGTATCTTGAAAAAAAACATTTGTCTTGCCGCCGTTACTGTTGTCATTTTGTTTGTTGTTTTTTGCTGCGTTGTTGTTTGAAGTTTATAAAAAAAATATTCCTTTATCTGTTTAAATTTATTTATTAAGTACATTAGCTTAACACCTATGAACATGTTACTGGTAGAACAAGTCAGTAATGCAATGCAGGTCATTTGTGACGTCATGTGTATAGATAAGATATTGTATGCAACTGTACTACGTAATTATGCCTTAAAACACTCACTCTTAACACACTCAGTTTCATAAAACCACACTGGTGTTTTAAGGACCCCTATTACGTAACAGTTGCATAAACTACTATTTTAATGACTGCATCATATGATTGCTCTGACTTAGAAGTGCGATTATATCACAGCATCAAGGGATATCAGTCCTGAGTATTGGTGAACACCACATTTAAATTCGACTTCGTCGCTTAGTTTAACAGATAGAAGAGAAGAGAGAAGAAGAGAGAAAGAGAATTGACATTAAACTTTAACATATATTGACATTAAATATGAATTATTTAAGACAAATATAAATTATATAAGATATATACCGATGTGTCATAAATAATTATAAGTAAATATTTTAAGTTATAACAGATTGACATTCTATACCCTTACATGTACCTAATATCTTGTAAAACTACCATCTAATAATGTAATGAGCATGAATTTGAATGAATATATTAATATGATCTAAACGCACACACGGGAGAATTGACTTTGTTTTATACCATTTAAAGATAATTATGAGTTTAGCTTTCGCATCTCGTAATAACTTTGCCTTAGCCTGTATTGATTCCAGCGCGAGGATGTAAGCGCATTGCTTATAAACTGACAGTTATCAAACAGTGTTGCCAGGTAATACGAAACCCGTCGTTTTTGAGCAATTGTTTTCGTCGCCGCCGCGAACAATGCTGCATTCTTCAAAATACGTAAACGAAAACAACACCACTTGTGCAACATCAGGTGGGCCTTAAGAGTTCGATGTGATACACACTTATGAGGTGCCTTTAACTTCTTAATTCATAATTCACTAGCTGACCGCGGCTTCGCCCGCGTTGAATTCGGTTATCGCGTGCTGTTCCCTGGGAACTGTGTATTTATACAGCATAAAAAGTAGCCTATGTCACTCTCTGGCCCATAAACTATCACTATGAAAAAAATCTTGTCGATCCATTACTCCGTTTCTACGTGAAAGACGGACAAACACACACACTTTTACATTTATAATATTAGTATTGATGGATTTATTGCACTGTAATCATGTCGTACAGGTCTTACATAGAATAATTAGATTCAAGACAAGATTGCCCGCGGGAGAAGCTTACGACGAAGCTTGAGGTTCCAGGTTTGATCCACGGTCAGGGCTTTTTGCTGACTGTACTTTTTGATAGCTGTGCTTGTATTGTCACCCAAACTACATTTGCATACCAAATTCAAGTCGAAGCCATTAACCGTTGAAGAGTTCGTCCTGTAGAGATGATCCTGGCTGGACTAGGATGTCACTACCAGATTATTGTATTGTCACGCAATTTACATAAGTAGGTATACCAAATTTCAAGTCAATCCAACTACTGGAAGTTGGTCGAATTTAACTTGCAAGATTTGATTACAGACAGACAACGGGACAGATGAAACAAAATAAAAGCTTGTAAAATACAAATGTTTGTTGGGTCTTGGGTGTTTAATATGTATTCAAGTATGTACGTATTATATAATTTAAGTATGTTTATCCGTTGATGAGCTCTAGTTGAGTTCGAAACGCGTCAGTGTAGTGTGGTGGTGGTGATAGATGGGTTTGTGTGATTTGTGCGTGTTGTTACAGTGTGTAGGTGGAGGAACTGCATGAACACACATATCTTGCATAAACGTAGCTATCATAAAGTCGCGGGTGAGCAAAGTAATTGTATGTATGTAAACTCTTTATTGTATAAAAGAAAAGAAACAAAAATACAATTGGTAGAACTTTGAGATGCTTGTACAAAGGCAGACTTATCCCTAGGGATTTCTGCCAGCCAACCTTTGATTAGATGAGAGGAGCAATCAGTTCGAAATCGACAAAGAGTGAGTTTAAGAGTCAAAAATAGTGAGAGCTACAATACAGTGCTTTAAACAATATAATACTTAAACTACATACAAATAAATAAATAAAACTACATATATATCACTGGTGAAGCGTCCATAGTACTCTATTCCCATTATTTACAAAATAGAACAACAAGAGTTAACAAGACATACAGGATTTATGAAAGATGTAAGCGATCTTTGCTTTGGCTTCACCACGGAAATATCTCACGCTACGCCACTGATATATATGTATACCTATAACGGGTGTGGCTTTGTAATAAGAGCAAAAAATTAAAACATAGATCGTCCTCATCAAACTAAACAACATTAGTTTAGCGACTTTTAAAAATAATGGAGTCTTTGAATTTTTTTTCATACAAATTAAATACTGCTATCAATGTACGCCATCCTAGAACACAACTGACGTCGCCTGTCACGCTACAAACATCAAACATTTTGCTTTACTGCTTCTTAAAAGTGTAATAAAAATTAAAAAACTTATCATTTTTAAAAGTCGCTGAACTAATGTTGTTCAGTTTGAGGAGTATGATCTATGTTTTAATTATTTGCTCATATTACAAAGCCACACCCGGTATAGGTATACATATATATCAGTGGCGTAGCGTGAGATATTTCCGTGGTGAAGCCAAAGCAAAGATCGCTTACATCTTTCATAAATCCTGTATGTCTTGTTAACTCTTGTTGTTCTATTTTGTAAATAATGGGAATAGAGTACTATGGACGCTTCACCACTGATATATATGTAGTTTTATTTATTTATTTGTATGTAGTTTATGTATTATATTGTTCAAAGCACTGTTTTGTAACTCTCACTATTTTTGACTCTTAAACTCATATATATACATAGTTGTTTCAGTTTATTAAAACGGCTAGCTAAACAGCTATAGAGGTAGAGATAAGTGGCATATCCTCGTAAGTTTGTCAACTATCGCTGCGTAATCGGTGAGCTCTACGGCGACCCGGCTCCAGCCCGGACCGTATGGTCCTGTGACCTACTTACTGGCAATCGATATGCGTACACAACGACGGTTCGACGCGTCAAACATAGCTGTGTGATACAAAAATACAAGGAAATACGAAAACGAGTCTAATCATTTCTCAAAGGGCCGACGCATCCGTATAAGCTTAATTTATGGATGTCCATGGGCGGCGGTGATTGCTTTCCATCAGGGCCCAGTTTCTCGAAGCATATTAGTCTAATAATATTAGTGTTTTGTCTCGTTTTTTCATACAATTTATGAGACAAAACACTAATATTATTAGAGTACCTAATATATGCTTCGAGAAACAGGGCCCTGTACCACTACCATGAGTTTACAGTGACCGTACTCGATAGCGACGGCGTAAATTATTTGTAGAGGCGCTGAACAATTCTCCATACAAATAATTTACGCCGTCGCTATCGAGTACGGTCACTGTAAACTCATGGTAGTGGTACAGGTGACCGGCAGGTCAAAGGGCCGCCACATACACTTGGAATTCCGAAACGAAACTCCGATTCAGAAATACATCACACTCATACGTACGCTCAGGCCATCATACGGAATTCCGAAACGGAGAAAACTTCGGACGGAATACTACTGTTTGTATTTGGTGTCCATAGATTTGTATTGATTTAATGCGCTCGGAATTCCAAATCGGAATTTTCCCTTAAAATTTTCATGTTTCTTACTAATTATTATAAATGTGAAAGTTTGTGAGTGAGTGTGTGTTTGTTACTTCTTCACGCTGAAAGGGCTGGACGGATTTGGATGAAATATGGCAAAAAGTTAGTTTATAACCTGGATTAAAACACAGGATGCTTTTTATCCCGATATTCCCACGGGAAAGGGATAAAATCTCTAAATAATAACCGCTGGGCTTAGAGTCATGAAATTTGGCATGGGTGTTTTAATTTAACGTTAATGAAAACCACGATGTAATTTTAGGGAATTCCCACGAGAATTTAATAAAATCCCGGAATTTCAATTCAACTGCTGTATCTAATGAATTACGCGTGCGATGCCGCGGGTAAACGCTAGTAGGTACATAAGAATAGAATAAGAAAGAATAAAAATAAGAGTAATTTACTCGCTACAGGTGCATTTTTTTTGGGTTGACTGTTTTTTTTGTTGATTGTACCATATTGTACATGCATTCTTATCCAACTTACGTCAGTATACCAAATTTCAAGTCAAGCCGACCACTGAAAGTGGGTCAAAATGAGTTTGCAGGATTGACCCAAACAAAAAAAAAAACCGCAAACCTCCAAATACGGAACTCTCGGTGCGCGAGTGCGACTTGCACTTGGCTGATTGTCTGTGTGAAATACCTATTATATACAAAACATGGGATTATTTATTGCATTTCGCACTGTTGGTCATTGTATGGTCTCACAAAGTTGTATTCAAAGTCAAAAAATCTTTATTCAATTTAGGCTATAACAAGCACTTATGAATGTCAAAAAAAATCTACCACCGGTTCGGAAAAACCTCTGCTGAGAAGAATCCGGCAAGAAACTCAACGAGGTATATTTGTATACATCACAAGTATTTAAAACAACTTTATTTTTAACACAGTTCGCTATTTGAAGGGATCGCTAATGCGGATCGGAATTATTTCCAAATATCCCTGTCCATGATATAATCATTAACTTTATAATACGCCTTTGATATTAATGTCTTCTTGACAATAGATCTGAATTTTGTATCCGTTTCATTTATAATATTTTTTGGAATTTTATTATAAAAACGTATGCAATTTCCCGGAAACGACTTTTTGGTTTTAGCCAGTCTGTAAGATGGAACTTTAAGCTTCCCTGTGTTTCTAGTAGCCTTTGGCTTATCGACGTTAGTGGGAAAATCACATATTGACACTTTTATAAGCTTATAATACCATACCATACCATAATATCATACCATACCAACCATACCATATCATACCATAGTACCATACCATAGTAAATAGTAAGCTTTATTGTTATATTTTCTGTTATACTAACAACTATACTCTATGGTTGGGTTGTTTACAGCCTTCTGTTTGTTTGTTTGTTTACTTGGTTTAATTCTGAAAAGCTTTTATTCAGCATGTCCTGTTTACTTTATATGAGGTGCTTTACCTATGTAGGGGTGTACAGTCAGCAACAAAAATTAACATACGTTATTCAGGACTTTTTTGCACTTTGGCTGTATTCATATCTTTGTTGCTGGCTGTACAGTCAGGAAAATCCATTACGGATGCCTGGGACGGGAGGACCCAGACAGCACGTCCCCAATCCCCTGGAGCTACAGGGGGGAGAGGAGAGGCTGGAGGTGTTTATTATCCACCCAGATTCTTGCTTCAGTCATTTGCTGGACAGCCAGGAGAGCATGCGTTCTCCCGTTAGGTTCTGCGGGGTGCTTCGGTCAGTCTTTTTGTTGATCCCCAACGGTTTCTTCCTTGACCCTCAAAATCAAATTGGTTGTCTATTACTAGCTCCGATTTTTAGGGTTCCGGAGCCAAAATGGCAAAAACGGAACCCTTATAGTTTCGCCATGTCTGTCTGTCTGTCTGTCAGTCAATGCTAGAAAGCTGTAATTTTGAACGGATATATATGTAAACTATGCCGACAAAATGGTATAATAAAAAATTCTAAAACAATTTTTTTTTGGTACCTCCCATAGACGTAAAGTGGGGGTGTTTTTTTTTCTCATCCAACCCTATAGTGAGGGACATCGTTAACCATTAGGGGTTTGCTAAGACGATTTTTCGATTCAGTGATGTGTTTGCGAAATATTCAACTTTAAAGTGCAAATTTTTATTAAAATCGAGCCCCCCCCCACTAAAATCTAAACCAGTGGGTGGAAAAATTTGAAAAATATCAAGGTGGTAGTAAGTATATCAAACTTTCAAGGAAAACAATAACGAGAATTATTAGTAGTTTAAGAGTAAATAGCAGCCTAAGGTATAGAATATACCTAAACTTGGAAAATTCCGTATAAAATACGAAATCCTCAAGAAAATATTACTTAATTTTTTGTAATGGCTGCAGAACCCTATTTTGGGCGTGTCCGACACGCTCTTGGCCGGTTTTTATCTTTGATGGTGACTGTATAGGTAGTGCCACGAGAGTTGAAGTGAATGATGACACTCACAGCTACATGAAGAACTGATTGCATAAAAGGAGAATGAATTAAATGAATGAGTGAATGTCAAAGTCCCGCTGTCACTACATGACATGTTGTGTGCGTGACCTCAATTTTGGTGGCTCTACCTATACCTTTTAAGATTATCAGTATCACAATTTATAATATTTCTAGTCTATAAGGTCGTTTAACGAGGTGACACAATAGCTACGTTCTGTTTACACAGTTGGCAGTTCTTACCTAAATGCTTATTAAAATGTTACGGAGATGTATAGGTTGGATAAACTATAATATTTTTCATCGCCTTGCTCGTAAGCGGTGTCATAACATACAGGCTACTTGGTTGCAACCTCCTAACAGTGCCTAATTTAAAGAAAGAAAAGAAAAGAAAGAGAGAAAAGCATTTCTTTGTGACATTTACAAAGCAGAGAAAAATAAACATGGAAATCGAGACAAACTTTGTCACGAAATGGTCCCAACTCAGCATGAAGTTAACCTTGCGGCCGACGCTGGTCTTCCGTTGGAGCCATTTAGATAAGTTCAAAGTAAACACCAACAATTAACTCGACAACTAAATATTTATCACAATCACAATACACAAACATAGCAATACTTTTATGTCCGTCCAGCATCGTCTCCGCAGGACGAAACTTTTCAATGGCATCAACTTGAAATTGGTATGCGAAATGTATTTTAGTTTGGGTGACAATGCAAGTACAGCCAAAAAAAATACAGTCAGCAAAAAAAGCTTGTTTTAAAAATGTTTTTTTTATGGTAAGGTTATTTTTTAAATCTAGTTTTAGTTTTATGTTTTAAATATGACTGTTATAAGTAACATTTAAGTAGCCTGTATTGTGTCCCACTGCTGGGCAAAAGCCTCCCTCTTGACCTGCACAACTCTCGTTTTGACGCAATGTCAGGCCAGTCCTTTGCGTACGTGTCCAGATCGTCCCGCCATCTCCTTCTCGGTCTGCCTCGATGTCGCTGGCCGTTCTCCGGCACCCACCAAGTAACTGTGCGAGCCCACCTTTGTGGGTGCATGCGACAGACGTGTCCAGCCCAGTCCCATTTTAACTTAGCAGTCTTTTTCCCAACGTCGGTTATGCGTGTTTTTGAGCGCAGCGTGGTGTTCCGGATTCTGTCCATCCGTTTCACATAATATGCTACGCTCTATCGCTCTTTGGCAAACCTTAAGTTTTAGACGACCGGATGGCCTAGTGGCTAGAGAACCTGACTACGAAGCTTGAGGTCCCGGGTTCGATTCCTGCGTGGGGGCAGATATTTGTATGAAAAATGCGAATGTTTGTTCTCGGGTCTTGGGTATTTAATATGTATTTAAGTATGTATCTATCTATATAATTATATTTAACCGTTGCTTAGTACCCATAACACAAGCTTTGCTAAGCTTACTTTGGGACTAGGTCAATTCGTGTGAATTGTCCCGTGATATTTATTTATTTAAGTTTGGACTTTTGATTTTCAGTCAGGGGCCATGTTTGTGCACCGTAGGTTAGGACGGGCAGGATACACATGTCGACGAGTTTTCGCTTAAGTGTTATTGGAATGTTATAAGTAACATATTTGTGTTAAATAAAACTATTGCGCAATAAAAGTTAGACGACGATAATATCCACATTTTCGTGATGTGAGCGAATAAAGTATACTGCTATATAATTTTTACGACTTTTCCATACAAACCAATATTATGGTTGCGATTACGTAACTAAATATGTGGTCTACCACCCTAAGGTTGATAATCGTTTGCATATCACAAAACAATAATGCCAAGAGACGTGTCTGTCAACTTGAAAGTTCGACTTTAGCGACATATTCATGTATGTATGTATGTAAATACTTTATTGTACATAAAACACAAAACTAATACAAAACAAAACAACAGAGTACAAAGGCGAACTTATCCCTAAATTCATTTGATAGGAACTTGCTTAAAAATTGATAGACCACTTATTTGGCTGATGGTACAGTCGAGAAAGTGAATCATGTACCAGGATGGAACCTTTTCATAATCAATTTTGTTATGATTTTTTTTGGTAAATGTATAGGATGTCAACATGAAATTAGTAGAATAAAGGTTTCACCGCACACAACACAACTGTGACACTAAGAGTGAATAAATATCTGATACGACTCTATTTCTAGGGGACGAGTCTGAGTAAGAGTTTCTGCACATTCCACCGAGCAGATGCAGTTGATTGTACATGATTCAGTCATACCCTAATGGTTTGGCCAATGGCCTCTCAAGAGGAGAGATCTCAAGAAGAGAGGATCGTTTCAAACCCCGGCACGCACCATTGAGTTTTCGTAATTCATGTGCGAAATTAATTTGAAATTTACCACGAGCTATACGATGGAGGAAAACGTGACGAAACCTGCACAACCCTGCGATGATTCAATGGTGTGTGAAGATCCTAATCCGCCCTGAGCCCGCGTGAAAACAAGCCTAAGCACTCTCATTCTGAGAGGAGGCCTGTGTCTTTCAGTGGGACGTATATAGAAGAATAAATGCGATAGTGAGTGTTTGTTCGTTAAGTATTCACGCTTAAAGTGCCGAATCGATCGTGCTGAAATTTGATATGAAAGTAGTTTGAGACCCTGACAAGGACACCTGATTGTTTTTATTCCAGTAAATTCTATAGGCGTGTGATAAACGAGTTATACGCAGACCAAGTCGCGGGCAACCGCTAGTGCACCTATAAACCAATATTATAAAGAAGACAGATTTGATACAGCGTCTGTTTATTTGTGAAATAATAGAAAGCTAGAATAATCATATGTTAAGGCTGTGTTTCCACCAGAGATGTTCGAGGATGTGTTGCGAGGAATATCTTTTTCATGAACCAATAGCAACGCTTCATTTACCTGTCCTCGCACAGCACAGCTCTAGTGGAAACAGCTGAGCGGAGCGAAGCGAGGTTAATAAAGCGCTTCTATTGGTGCATGATAAACACGTTTCTCTCAACACATCCTCGCACATCTCTGGTAGAAACTGAACTTATTCCGGAAAAGTAAAATGTGAGCAAAATTCTTTCTACATACAATTGATTGAATTTGGCGTCACTTTGCAGAAGTCGCATATCTATGAATCTATCGACGACCGGATGGCTAAGTGGTTAGAGAACCTGACTACGAAGCATGAGGTCCCGGGTTCGATTCCCGGCCGGGGCAGATATTTGTATGAATAATACTAATGTTTGCTCTCGGGTCTTGGATGTTTAATATGTATTTAAGTATGTATTTATCCATATAAGTATGTTTATACGTTGCCTAGTATCCATAGTACAAGCTTTGCTTAGTTTGAGACATGGGTCAATTGGTGTCATCCCATGATATTTATTTTATTTTCATCATCATCATCATCATATCAGTCGTAGGGACGTCACATAGTTAAAAGTACCTGGGCGACCGAGCTCCGCTCGGGCTAAAACTTGGTAACCAGCTTTTTCCCAGAGACAAGACTCATTGAAATCGTTGGGGCCGTTTCGAAAACATATTGAAATATATTTTATACAAGAATTGCTCGTTTAAAGGTATGAGATAGATGACTATTATGTGTACTATAAATATATGTAGTATTAGAAATAGATGCATCTACTTATTTTAGTTGTTTTTTACTATTTTAGAATTCCGCAAATATTTAGTTTTAATAAAAGGGTTTCATTGCCAAAAAAGTTGGAGAAGTTGCCATACATTGTTTTAATGAACTCAGGAACCTTATATACGAAAACCACAATTTTTTTTAGACTAATTTCCACATTCAACATAACCTAACCAATAAAAGTTGAAGACCCCTGGCAACGTCATTTCAAAATTCATATCTCAAAAACGGCTAATCTGATTTTTATCAAATATAGCTATGAGCCACTGCCCGGAAATTCGCTTTCACGTGAAAAAAGCACATCAAAATCGGTCCATCCGTTTGAGAGCTACGACGCCACAGAAGACTTCAGACAGACAGACAAGACTTTGGCGTCAAACTTGTAAACTGAAATGGCCTCTCTGTTTACTTTTATACCTAGTATTGCATCACCTTCTAAATTCTATGCTTTACTTCTTTCTATTGTAAAAGGTTGTCTGGAAGAGATCGCTGAAGCGATTAGGCCTATTACTTACTTCGCAAATATTCTATGTACCTTTGTTTTTGTACTACGTATGTCGTGGTGTTCTATGAAGTGTCATTGTATTGTATTGTTGTACAGTCAGCAGCAGAAGATGAAAAGTTATGGTACTCAAAACGATCTAAACACTCTCTTATTCCCTTGGCAACAGTGTCGTGTGTAGATCACTTTAAGCACCGCGTATACTTACTCATTCACTTCTGCTGCAGACTGTATGAGTGTATGTCTTGATTTGAAATTGACTACGCAAAACCAAGTCTGTTAGTTTGTTTCGTGAAATAGGTACAAAAACGCGAATCATGTTATCACTTTTCGTTCCATTTTCTCGAACGAAAGAGAAGTCATATCGTTCTGATAACATCAATAATTCTTATCACATCTCTCGGATAAAAATCACTGAGCAGTTATTTTCATTTCAAAACCATTCGAGACCAAAATTCTCTATAATTTCTTAGAATCCTAGCCCCTACACTTTCGGCCAATAACATCGAATGCTGTTCAATAGGAACTTACATACTATCGTAATTCAAAATACGACTTTCTTACTAAATTCACGTTGTTCTGTCATGTTTTTCAGCCACGCATTTTCCGTATAAGTCGGGCTCTACGTCAACATCAATACTGGAGGATATCGCCATAAAAACAGTGGTTCAGCTGCACATTGCGTGGAAATTTCTAGCTATCAATTGAGTTGGATTGCCGCAGTTTCGAGTGTTGTTTTCACGGCAATTTATAACAAAATTGCGTCTGAACCTTGTCGTTAATGCATTAACGACATTTTTATACGACGTGTACAATCTAATCACCTTTCCTGGCATTTTCAAGGAGAGCGAGCAGGCTTTTGATAGTACTAGTCCTTAATGGCGCTGAAATGCTTACCTGAAAAGTCTCTTCAGGCTTGCCAGGGTAGCTAGCGCTCCGTCGGTAGTCGGGTGGTCGGGGCGGAGCCGGGGCCCTCCGCCACGGCGCGAACGCGGACGGCTGCGGGGGCTGCGGCGACGGCCACCGGTACTGCGGCGCGCGGCGGAACGGAGCCCTATACTGCCTGTCATCGTCAACCCCCGGGCCTCCGGGGTACTGCAGCTCCCCCATGACACGTGTTTACAGCGCGCAGACCGCGCGGCTACTGACAGGCACGGTCGATTCCATGCGCGCGCAGGCTCCCTCCAAACCTCTCCACTTTAACACTAAAACATCGCAACTCCGACCCACTGTATACGCACATACGCCGTTTTTGTTATTTCTCAAGTCCACCAACAATGTTAGACGGGGTTTAAACGACGTAAGGACAGTCGTAAGTACGGCAGTTGCGGCGTTTTAGCTTGTAGCTTTGGACTCGATGGTGCAGTCCGCACTGCGATGGCTGGTTATGCCAACCATTCGCACTGAAGGTTTTTCCGAAGGTTTGTTTTGCCTGGGACATGGATGGATAGATATCCATCCAAGATTTGAAAAGAGGCTCGATAGACATGGGTTAACGTGAAACAGCAGAAACTGGCAAAAAGTCGTATCATCTAATACCACTTTTATTGCGACTAGATTATAAGTACCTAATGGCTGCAATGAAAAAAACCGGCCAAGAGCGTGTCGGACACGCCCGAAATAGGGTTCCGTAGCCATTACGAAAAAATTAAGTAATATTTTTCTAAGGATTTCGTATTTTATACGGAATCTTCCAAGTTTAGGTATATTTTATACCTTAGGCTGCTATTTACTCTTAAACTACTAATAATTTCTCAAGCAAACTTAGCCGTTATAGTTTTCCTTGAAAGTTTGATATACTTACCACCATCCTGTATTTTTTCAAATTTTTCCACCCACCGGTTTAGATTTTAGAGGGGGGGGGGGCGCACGATTTTAACGAAAATTTGCACTTTAAAGTTGAATATTTCGAAAACAAATCACTGAATCGAAAAATCGTCTTAGCAACCCCCTAATGGTTTTAAAAACCTATCCAACGATACCCCACACTATAGGGTTGGATGAGAAAAAAAAACACCCCCCACTTTACGTCTATGGGAGGTACCCTAAAAAAAATTATTTATGAATTTTTAATTTTACCATTTTATCGGCATAGTTTACATATATATCCGTGCAAAATTACAGCTTTCTAGCATTGATAGTCCCAGACAGTCAGACATGGCGAAACTATAAGGGTTCCGTTTTTGCCATTGTGGCTCCGGAACCCTAAAAAGTCATATGGTCATTAGGTAGTAGGTACACTAGTGAATAATGTTTTTCCATCGTATTTTGTCGAAGTTCGTATTATCTTGTTTTCTCAATCAGCTTCAGTTAACTTCAGTAAGCTAGTTGAGACAGCAAGATAAATACAATCTTTTCCACGATGACAAAACATTATTCACTACACTTCAAATACCAAGCTAATACTAACTTGATGTAGGAAGGTAGAGTACATACCTAGGAATTAAAAACCGTACAGTACAACGTCAAAGAGCGGAATACTGGGAAAGAAAACTGAAAATTTTCCATGAAGGGTTGTTAATGTTGCCATATTCATGAATTAATGTTAAAAATTTAACTCATAATAAATTCTACTCTTTATAGTTGTAATAGTGTAAGTACAAACAGCTCTACGTTACAAACATTCGCTGTTGTGGGAAATCTAATTTAAATTATATTTGATTCAGTTAACTTTAATTATTTACTAGTCTAGTCTGTTAAAATCTTCTCACAATAATAAAAAGAAAATCCTGTCTAAACTACCTACTGGCTAATCAACGCGTAATTCAAAATACTTGGACCTAAAAAAAAATTCTTAGAGATTATCTCAAAGAGGTATAAATAAAGAAATTCAAACAAAATTCAAATAAATTATTCAAAATGGCAAAACCGAAATGGCAAAACCGGAACCCTTATAGTTTCGCCATGTCTGTCTGTCTGTCTGTCCGTCCGTGGCTTTGCTCAGGAACTATCAATGGTAGAAAGCTGTAATTTTGCACAGATATATATGTAAACTATGTCGACTAAATGGTACAATAAAAAAATAAAAATATTTTTTTTAAGGGTACCTCCCATAGACGTAAAGTGGGGTGATTTTTTTTTCTCATCCAACCTTATAGTGTGGGGTATCGTTGGAGAGATCTTTAGGGTTTATTGCTAAGACGATTTTTCGACTCAGTGATTTGTTTGCGAAATGTTCAACTTTAAAGTGCAAATTTTCATTAAAATTGAGCGCCCCCCCCCCCCTCTAAAATCTAAACTGGTGGGTGGAAAAATTTGAAAAAATTCAGAACGGTAGTAAGTATATCAAATTTTCAAGGAAAACTATAACGGCTAAGTGTGCTTGAGAATTATTAGTAGTTTATGTGTAAATAGCAGCCTAAGGTATTAAATATACTTACCTAAACTTGGAAGATTCCGTATAAAATACGAAATCCTCAGAAAAATATTACTTAATTTTTTCGTTATGGCTACGGAACCCTATTTTGGGCGTGTCCGACACGCTATTGGCCGGTTTCTCTACTTATTACAGCGTTCTCTACTAAGCAATACAATTTAATAAGTAATATGAAGAGACCTGTCAATTTAACATAAATAGTAATGTTCCCTAACATCTCATCATCATCATCATCATCATGTCAGCCGAAAGACATAGGCCTCCCCGAGGCTCTCCACTCAGACCGGTCTTGTGCTTTCCGCATCCACCATCCCGCGATCTTAACCAGGTCGTCGCTCCATCTTGTTGGAGGCCTACCGACAGTTTGTCTCCCGGTCCGCGGACGCCATTCGAGAACCTTATAATTACCTTGCCTTATAATTATAATTTACTGTACCTAATTATATTTTATCATACAAAAGTTGCTTGGAAAAAAACGATTTTAATGATGAGATTATACTTAATTCGTAACTTACAAAGGTGCATTTTTGGTAAGCCTTTTCAAAATGAAACTACTTATTTTTTTTTAAATGTTCTGTTCTGCTGTAATCTTGTAATCGAATTCCAAACAAACACCATTGCAAATAGATAAAAAGTTGAGTTGAAGGATTTTGTCCTTTTTCTAAAGTCAGTTAGAGGACTGCAGAAGGCCTATAAGTACCGACGTAACACCTCCAAAAGTAAGTCAGTGTGTCAAAGCTCAGCTAAAACGAAAAGGTACTAAGTGCCAAAACAATGGATTGTAATCGATAACGTTTTCCTAGGAAAACATACAACAGCAGTTGCGTGGCGGTTCCGGAAAATGCCGATAGATGGCGTGGCTTGCTTTGAGTTCAGCGCCATCTAGCGGCAAAGTACTGTTTTACTGAAGCCAACTGTGTTACTGTATTGCGAAGCCATAAAAAAATGTGTAGTCGAAGAAACTGAATCACTAACCAGGGTGGAGCCTTTTCACAATAAATTTCACCAAACTAGAAACTTTCAATTTGGTATGAATATGAAGGTAGCTTATAAAACAACCAAAAGAAAAGTCTGGAAATCTTAATTTTTCATGTAATATGTCTGTTGTCTATGTCAGTTCAGTAAAGCGTGTCACACACTAAGCAGATACGATAAGATATCTGTATCTGAACGCATATCTGTCAATATCGCTCCCTATACAATTCAATGAGCTAACACACACAGCGCAGATAACTTATATTTTATCGTGAAGTATCTGTGGGCACCGACATAATATCGAAAGATGGCAAAGATATTATCTGCGTATGTAAATTGATCTGTGTATAATATCTGCCGATATTTATATGGTATAGTATTTTATCTGCAGATAGATACAGGTTGATGTGAGAGCCCCGCTGCACGCGAGTAAATCTAGAAGAGATAAACACGAAAACATCCTGTATAAACAATCCGCACCAAAAAACAAGTCTACTCAGTTTGAAGGATTTAGACTGAATGTATCGTCTAGTGTATTATCGTATCTGCGTAGTGTGTGATAGTTTCAGATCATTAAGTTATTATACGCAGATAAAATGTTATCGTATCTGCGTAGTATGTGACACGCTTAACCATCTGAAATGACCCCACAATGCGTTAATTTTGTTTTGGAGATCGGCTCGGGCTCGTTGACACTGGATATTCGTAGACAACTACAAATGTCTACGGAACCCTCGATGCGCGTGTCCGATCGTACTTGGCTGGCTTTTTAATGCATGTCTGTCTTTAGTTGTGTCTTGGGATTATGAGAATAGATACGCGTTACTTTACTTCATCCCTTAATTTTTACCCCATACATGAACAAAATGGTGGGTGGTACTTTTATAAAAAATAAACAGCATTTAGCAATTAAATTACAACGTGATATAGGTTGTTCTTATTATTATGGTTTCTTAGTTACTTAAACCTGACCCGTAAGTATTTAATCTTTAATAATTTTATTTTAATACAAGTTTTTTGCTAACTGTACTTGCATGAATGTCAAAGTCAATACCACAGATTTAGATATCTGTGGTCAATACTACTACTGGATGTGGGTCAAAATGAACTTAATTTAGATTATTCACTTCATTTCTATTCCTAAAATAAACCGGCCAAAAGCGTGTCGGACACGCCCAGGATAGGGTTCCGTAGCCATTACGAAAAAATCGAAATAATATATTTTTAAGGATTTCGTATTGTGTACGGAATCTTCCAAGTTTAGGTATATTTTATACCTTAAGCTGCTATTTACTCCTAAAGTACTAATAATTAATTCTCAAGCAAACTTAGCCGCTATAATTTTCCTTGTAAATTTGATAATATATATTATTTCAAATTATTCCACCCAACACTTAACATTTTAGAGCGGGGGGGATGCTCGATTTTAATGAAAATTTTAGTCGAGAAAAAAAATCACCCCCACTTTACGTCAATGGGAAAAAAAGAGTTTTTACTTTTTTTATTCTACCACTTTCTCGGCGTGACTGATATGTATATTCATGCCAAATTACAGCTTTCTAGTACTTACGGTATCTGAGCTTTCCCGCGGATAGACAGACAGACGGACAGACATGGCGAAACTATAAGGGCTCCTAGTTGACTACGGAACCGTAAAAACGAAGTAAATATCTATAATAAAAAAGAGGGGTTACAGATTAACAGGAAAAAGTACAAAGGCAAACTTGTACCTATTAGATCTCTCCCAGCTAATTCTAGTCGAGAAAAGAAAACCGGTAAAGGGCTAAAATAAATGGGGTAAAAGATAACAATACTACCCAAAAATTAAATTAAATACATACTTACCTACATTAATTCTTATTCATGTAAACAAATAGGTACTTAACAAGCAACATGACACAAAAGCGGACACAGCCTCGAAGAATATTCAAATACTTTTTTTTTTAATAGCTTATAATGTCCCACTGCAGGGCAAAAGCCTCCCCTTTCTTATTCCACTCGTCTCTACTCTTGGCCAGCTCTTCAAATACTTATCGTTTAAAAAATTTGCAACGTCTACAAAAGCATTAAAATTACTCCATACCGACGATAATATCAATTCATTCATTAAGAAACAAGTTGTATAAATAACGTCACTATCATTATTACGACATTATTACGCTATCACTTTATTACCTACTTACTTACTTCAGCTCTACTGTCAGTTGCGTTCGCGAGTTCGCGCCAAGCGGTTGTGAAAATGGCGTTCAATCCTACAGGTACCGTACAAGTTTTTTTCACGTCAACGGAAAACACTGCCTGAAAGTTTTTTTAGTAGTGTGCCAAGTCATGTTTTAATTTCCCCAGAATTGGGAGTTTTGTTTTGGTGGTCGTTTATTGAATGAAGATTGGTTTACGGACGGGTCACCTTGGTTTATTAAAGTTGTGAGTGGATGTGGATGCGTTCTACTACAAAGTGCTTATACAGGAAAGTAAACGTGTTTCCGCTCTGCCAAAAAAAAATACGAGCGATCAGAAGGGCTACTACGAAATTCGAAAATCGAAGTTCGTATCGTAACATCCCTCTCACTCTCGTATTAAATAATAATGATTGTCAGCAGGACGGAATGATACCAACTTCGATTTTCGAGTTTCGTAGTAGCCTTTCAGGGCCAGATTACGTATGTCGAGGTGTTTTAGCTGTTTGAAGAGCATCAGCTATTTTCAAGTTCAAGTTCAATCAAAGCAACTGTGAATTATCGTTGAGAACCATTTATTTATTCTTTATCTAACATTTTTCTAATTTACTCTGTTTAGCTAGTTTTCATTCTGTAATAAAAATATATAAACAAGGTGGGCACTGTAACAGGAGCAAAAAATTAAGCCACAGCTTCCTCTCTTGAGCTAATTTAGTTCTACAACTTTTGAAAATAAAGTGTTATGATTTTTATTATAGTTTAATGTTTAAGTGGACAAGCAAGTGTTGCGAAATCCTTCATTTTGTTACGTGACAGGTGGTGTCATTTAGGCTATTGGATGCCGTGCATTGAAAATACCATTTAATTTGTTTAGAATAAACATAATGATAAAATAACTTAATTTTTGAAAGTTGCAGGATTAAAGTAGTCCATTTCAGTAGCAGAACCTGTGTTTTAATTTTTTGCTCATGTTATAGGGCCCACCCGGTATATATATTCTTATTAGTAGTTTATCAGCGTAGGTTATCAGCAAATATTGGACACGTATTTTTGCTTTTGTCAATAAACAAAAAATTACGATGGAGCGCGTCAAAGTTTACAAAGTTTTGTTAAGAAGAGTTTCAATACTTATTAGCTTCACTTTGTCAAGAGCAGGACAGAATGTTCACTTATTTGGTCTGATTGTGGTTTGAAATCTATTCACCGTTTACGCGTATGGGATAGTTACGATTATAGCAGTTATTACTTAATAATTCTTATCACAGAGCATATAAACATTAAGCTTACTTGCCGATAAGCTTGACATTGAGTCTAACGCAAAGGTTCATGTTTATAAATTTTCCGCTCTGTTATGTCCTGTTTTACTTCCTTAATATTTCATAACGGTGCGTTCGTATAAATGCATGTATCAAGCACGATAGTTTTCTATTACCTATAGACTTGCATCCACAATCCTCTGCAAGACTGAGACAAACCACTAGGCTATTGCGGTTTGTTTGTCCATAATCGTCATTCCTTGCCAGAGATTGAAATTCCGCAGACGTCCGCAATATTTTCCGTCCAATAGATAGTTCTATATCTGTATAACGGTTTACTAATGTTTCGGCGAATAACGTTTGGCAACCTGTTTCATTTCGCTACTGTTCATTTCCCAACTGTTTAATATTTCTGAAACTGTAAATATTTCAGGATTTTTATAAAATTAACCTAACCTAACCCAAAGGGTTCTACACGATGGCCCTGAAATAAATCCTGAAATGTTTGTGTCGAAATGAAAAGTTGCGAAATGAAACAGGTTGCCAAACGTTACGTTGCGAAAAGGCAGTACTCGCTGTATAACCTTACTAAAGAAATGACCACACCGCTGCTCAAAATACGGAGATGGTCCGTGACAAGCCGCAAGCGTCACGATTTTATCGCATGCCCTCCACACCGCTGCTCAAAGTACGCTGACGGTGTGGAATCGCAGTGACGTCCCATAAACGTCATGAGTTGGAGCTGTGTTTCAACCAGAGACGTGCGAGGATGTGTGCGAGGAATGAGTTTTTCATGAACCAATAGCTCCGCTCAGCTGTTTCCAGAGTGGTGCTCTGCGAGGCTAGGTAAATGAAGCGTTTCTATTGGTTTATGATAAACCATTCCTCGCAACACATCCTCGGACATCTCTGGTGTAAACGCAGCCTTATCGATTTTCTCCACGCTAAGTCGTGACGTTTACGGCTTGTCGCTGCGATTTCGTACCGTCTCGCATCTTAATCGCATCTTCTTATTATACCCATCATCTCCTCAGAGCACCAGCACATCCGGCACAACCCTCTCAAGGACGAGTGGGTTCTGGTCTCCCCCCACCGGTGCCTGCGACCCTGGAGCGGCCAGACGGAGGCGGCGGAGGAGGAGCCCCAAATCTTCGAGAACCCGCTCAAGGCTGGCGCCACGAGGGCCAATGGCCAGGTAAAGAATAAAGCCATGGACACACACACACACATACACATAATCATACATCTAAGAAAGAAAGAAAGAAAGAAATATTTTATTCGGACCCCGCACATTACATAAAAAGCATAATCATCTGATATTTTACTACTTTAATAAAGATGTGGATTTGGACACACGCTTCGAGGGTCAAATAATCACCTCCCCAAGCAGGGTCTCCGTTGGCAGAAGACGGCCAGGACGTCCTCAGACCACGTGGCGTGGAGGCGAGCTCAATTGGTCTCGGATGGGAAGAGCTGGAAGAAGCTGCGCAAGATCGAGCCGAATGGAAAACTCTTCTACGAGCCCTATGTCCCTAGTGAGGGATAATAGGATCACATCATCATCAATAAAGATGAACTCGCTTAGCACAGCTCTAGTCTCATGCTCTAGTGGAAACACCTCAGCAGAGCGATTATAATTAAATGAAGCGTTTCTATTTGTTCATGAAAAACACATTCCTTGCAACACATCCTCTCACATCTCTGGTGGAAACGGACCCTAACTGGCAGTATACGGGAAGATTGCTTCAAAAGCTGGCTGCGTTTCCACCAGCAATACAATATGTGCGTGCGTTGCGAGGTATGTAACGTGTTTTTCGTGAACCAACAAAAACACTTCATTTACATGTCCACGCATAGCAAAGCTCTAGTGGAAACACCTCAGCGGAGTGAGGATAAGTAACTAGGGCGTTTCTATTGGCTCATGACAAACACTCCTCGCCACGCATCCTCGGTCCTCGCACAGGCGGAAATGCAGTCTGACCAATGGTTTCCCGTCCGCAGCGCAACCCCAACTACACGTCGACGTACGTGTTCCCGAACGACTTCCCGGCGCTGCTGGAGCGCGTGCCGGAGCCCCCGCCGCCGGAGCACCCGCTGTTCCAGTCCGCCCCCGCCAAGGGCACCTGCAGGTGACCACCCACGAAGAGACGAAAGAGATATCAAAGATAATACTAGTGTCATCCACGAAGACGCGTGATTTTATCAAAATTAGATATTAATGACATTGTAATAAGAACCACGGCACGCGTCATCGTGAATGACTGAATGAATGATTTATTTTGAAAAACATCACAACAATATTACAGTAGGGTAAATACCCTACTACCCCTACCCTACCCTAAAAAAGGAATTCACTCAGCATTTGTCGATACATGACATGCAGACGCTGATTTTCAGTGAATTCGTTCAAAAAATCACAAGACATACCTGAAGGTATCGTAACGTAAAGCATCGCAAAGCAAAACAACAGAAGCGCAGTGTGCAGCTGTATTTAAATATAATGTATGATATTATATTAAATAAAAACAAACAAATAAATAAATAGATCTAAGGCTTAAAATCTACAAATCGGCTAGGCAGAAGACACAGAATGACTCTACCTATACATACACAATTGTATAAATAATTGTGTTGCTCACCCGCAACAGATGTCCAACAGTGGGCGTCCTACTCCCACGACTGATATGATGAAGATGTTATGAAACAAACCTAATCTAACCAACAGTTCTACACTATTCTGAAAAAATACAGTTTCGCTTTGGAAAAAATTACGATTAACGAAAATCGTGATAAACTTTACAAAAAAAAAAATTACAAAACTTCTTTAAAAAATTATGCAACTAGGGTGTACTGCCTTTTCGGCGAAATATTTTTCGTCAAATTTCACTTAGCAACCAACCTTTCGCCGAAGTTTCATTTGGCAAACCAATCCTTGGCATAACTTTTCTTCACATTTTTCTTATTTCGCAACATTTTTATATTGCAAAATTCTACTTCATCACACTTTTATGTGGCAAACAATTATGTAGCAAATGATTGGCTAAGGAAAATAACAAATAGTCAAATAACATTTAGCCAATTTTTACACATAAGGTAGGTATATCAGTCATTATATATAATAAAAAGATAAATGTTAAATTATGTGGCGGTGAGCGAGCGAAGCGAGCGAGCAAGACGAGACTAGGCAGAAGCGACTTGGATAGGTTAGGTTCAGAAGGCTAAGGCGGGAGCGAAGCGTAGCGTAGCTTCCGCTTTAGCCTTCGATCTTGGGTTTTTTTTGTAACAGAACGGAAAAAAAATCATTGGCTTGCTTGCTTGTTTGCTTGCTAAATGAAGGAATGCCAATCAACGCATTTGACGAAAACACAAATGACATCTTAAAAAAATCACAGGTAATAATTAGCATAATAATAATTTATCAAATAATTAGTTGGGAAATGATATCTGTGCGAAATGTTGAGTTGGGAAATGAAATTTTGCCTAAATAAAAATATGAGATAAATAGTTTGGGAGTTAATAATTTGCTAAATAATTTTCGCCGAATCATTAGTAAACCTGCAACTGGATACTGACCCGTTTGAAGGATTTGGCACACTGGATGCGTTCTGTGGTCTGCGGTCAGGTCAAAGTGAACGCTGCTCGCATTATGTATGAACAAAATTGTCGGTCTCTATATATTTTGTATAGATATGCAATCCGACCGTGCGAGCATGATCAACAGAACGCGGGGGAAGGCAGGACGCGTATGGGCAGGTAGGCGGGCAGCGGGCGGCGGACAGCGGGCACTAGCAGGCATGGTGGGCAGGGCAACGGAGTGCATACTGACCGATTGCCCTGACCGACAATGTTGTTCATACATGATTCGGGCAGCGTTCACTTTGACCTGACCGCAGACCGCAGAACGCATCCAGTGTGCCAAATCCTTTAATGACAACGTAGCAGTCATAGAAAATTGTACTTGTTCAGTATAAAAGACTTGTATTAAAATGTTTTATTTACAAAAACTTATCAAATGACGTCATTTTTTTTATTGCAGGGTGATGTGCTTCCATCCTGACTCGGGGACGACTATCCCGCTGATGACAATAGCCGAGATCAAAGCCGTAATCGATGAGTAAGATATTTAATCAAATCTGCAACCATGTTTCCGGTTCGATAGAACCCTCCTTTGTATGATCTGAGAGACTGAGAACTACCCTGAAGGAAGAGCGAGAGAAAACCATATAGCTTTCGTCTAAATCGGTGCAGTGCAATACAAACGCTTCCATTTAGCTATCCTCGTACAGCACATCTCTGGTGGAAACAGCTCAGAAGAACGAGGTTTTCGTAGATACAAAACAAGAGAAGCATGTGTGCGAGGAATGTGTTGCGAGAGATGAAGGTACTCGTCACGTAAGTAGCAGCCAGTGAGGGACGTATGCGCTCCGCTCTCGCCTCCCCCACCCCTCTCGCATATTTAAAAAGAGCCCGCTAGACATGCAAATAAATTCAATTTCATTTCATTTCATCCTCGCTACCTATCCTCGCACTGCTCAGCTTCCTCGCACATCTCTGGTGGAAACTGTCACACCGTTCCACATCCTCGCTACGCATCCTCGCACCGCTCATCTACCACACACATCTGTGGTGGAAACGCTGCTTTATGCTGGATTTTTATGTATTAAGTGTCTTTTGTTTCCAGATGGATCAACCAGATGAAAGAGCTGGGCCGCAAGTACACGTGGGTCCAGATCTTCGAGAACAAGGGCGCGGTCATGGGCTGCTCCAACCCCCACCCCCACTGCCAGATCTGGGCCTCCAGTTTTCTGCCCAATGAGCCTCGCATCAAAGACAGGTGTCTACCATATCATCGTATATGGCATCAACCCTAAAAACCTTAACAAATAAGAAACCACTGCAACCATCTCCTTCCCGTAGTAAGCTCCGGCTCCTGGGAATTGGGGACATGCAGCCAGACCCTATACTACGAGGTGCAAAATTAGAACTTCTTGCCGTCTCGCTAACGCTTATATTATTTATTACGAGAGTGAGAGGGACGGAACTACACGAATTTCGATTTTCGAATTTCGTAGTAGCCCCGCAGGTTTTTTAGCGGGTGTGAGTCCAGCACTATCTGGGCACGTCCTTCCCAGTCGACGACAAGGATTTTTTTCTTGACTCCATGGCTCATATAATAATAATAATAATAAGTAGCCAATAAGCCTGATATCGTGCAGTGCTCGTCGACGTCACCATCCCACATGACGAGAACCTCGTGAAGGCCGAGAAGGACAAACTCAGCAAGTACGTTGACTTATTATGTGGGATGTTGACTCGACGATCATTGTCCCGATAGTCGTTTCGGCAAACGGTCTAATAGCGAAGAGTCTCGACCAACATCTCAAGAGACTCTCGCTAGATGGCTGGATCAAGGGCCAGATACAGAAGGCGGTACTTCTGGACACGGCACGCATCGTCCGGAGGTTCCTCACTCTGCGGCCCTGACCACCGGTAGCTTGGGCCCTACCCCGTTACCGGCGGCAAACTAGGTTAGGTTTTTATAATATTTTTATTTTGTATGTACTTTTCTGTATTTTACTTTTAGAGCTATTATAAAATCTAAACCTAAGAATGAAAGAAAAATAAAGAACATAATAATATCATTTATTTCATGTAACTGGGACACATATTATGTTAGTAGTTGTTGCTTAGTTTCTAAAGATTAGTAGGTACTTATAAATTAGTAAAACTTTACTCATTCTACCACAGTATCACACTGGTAGGGGAATGCAGTCCCTCACAGTGTGACATGTAGTCACAGTCAAGTCTGTCCGCTATCACACGCAGGACGGTGTTGGAACTGCCCCGCACGCGGCGCAGCAGGGATGTGGTGCGCCCGCGCATGTTCGTGTAGAAACAGTTAACGCGCGCCTCCACAAACATCCTATGCGCTACAGTGGCGAGGCAGTCCTAAAAAAGCCCGGAATGCATTATTATATTGGACCCGAAGGGCCCCCAGGCCCGTTGCGTATAGCGCGCCCACAGACTGCATGTGAAGAGGGAAGTGCAAAAAGCTTGAAACAACGTAACCTAGAAGCACCCATATAAAATTTGTAAGATACGGCCGTTTGTGCGGTAATAAACGTATATTTCGACACTGTCATGGGAACCAAAATTGATAAGGTTATCTGTTGACTGGGAAATTTGCACTCCGTCTTACGTCAAAGTCTTAAAATGTCCAGGTGTCCAGGTTGTAGAATGACCAGGTAGTACAATGTCAAGATCGTAAAATAACCAGCTGGTAGAATGTCAAGATCGTAAAATAACCAGGTAGTAGAATGTCAAGGTAGTAAAATGTCAAGGTCGTAAAATAACCAAGTAGTAAAATGTCAAGATCGTAACATAACCAGGTGTATCTAATATCGTCTTGTAACTGAAAGTAAATACCTGTGTTAATATTTGCCACATCACAGCGGAGCGTGCAAAAATACCTGGCACGTCCTACCGGGCCAGAAAAAGAGTCGTATAAGATGATTTTGCACGTTTTGTTGTGTCAGATATTTGCGGATCTGGTGCCTGTACAGCGAAAAATTTGAAAACTATTCATTTATAATTTATTTATAACTATCTTGAGAGTAGATCTTAGTAGGTCTTATCGTGAGAGTGGCGGGAAACCGGTGGATGCAAGTGGCAAGTTGTCGTTCATTGTGGCGTTCTAAGGGGGAGGCCTTTGTCCAGCAGTGGACGTCTTCGGGCTGATGATGATGATGATGATGATGATAACTATCTTTCCGTGTCAGTAACCATCTAAAACGACCCCATACTGCAAACAGGAGGCCCTGCCAACACTGGATATTCATTGATACCTACAAAGTTAACTCGCAACGGCCGGTTTATTTAATAGATTTTAAATATTTTTCAGATGCCAAAAGGAATACTTCACAAAATTCAAGAAACCGATGCTAGTCGATTATCTAGAACAGGAGCTACAGAAAAAGGTACAAATACTATTAATACTCTGTTATTTCTGCCCTACATTAGCCTGTTCATATTTAGTAATTTCTGAGTAATAGGTTGTCTAGAAGAGATCGCTTTTTAGCGATAAGACCGCATATTGTCTACCTGATTTTTTTTTATTTTTGTAATGTTACTGTACTGCTTTTGGTGATCAATAAAGAATATATTTGTACTGTATTGTATACATAGTTCAATAAAGAGCCTTGGTACCCCAGTGGTTTGTCCTATGACCTCTCTGGCGTCCCATGGAAGCGTTGCCATGATTTACGGCTCCTTACGTGGCGACTGGATGCTCCGGTAGTTTCAGTTTTCCGGATTCCATCGTACAAAGAAACTCTGAGCATAGCTCTCTCCATAGCTTAGCATAGTTCTTCGAACGCCCGGGCCCTGTGGCGTGCGTTATGGAAATCTCACCGCATTACGGTCCCATCGACAAATGAAACTGAGCCTAAATTTTCTCTCTCTACCAGGACCGCATAGTCCTCAAGAACGCAGAATGGGTGGCGCTGGTCCCGTACTGGGCCGTCTGGCCGTTTGAGACCATGCTCTTGCCCATCAATGGCCGGCCGCAGCGCCTCACAGACCTCACAGAGTCTCAGGCGACCAGCCTTGCAGAGATCATGAAGGGATTGAACACCAAATATGACAATCTGTTCAAGTGCAGCTTCCCTTACAGCATGGGGTGGCATGGTAAGTTGGCTGCGTTCATGGGCGTTACCAGGGGGGGCATAGGAGGGCAGCTGCCTGGACAATGTATGCTCTACAATCTGTATAATTATGCATTAAATTTTGAAAAACGTCGCTAGCCGTCTTGTGTGAACGAGCTTGGGGGATTCAACCTAAATAGAGTGGAGACACATCAGCGGAGCGTTTCTATGGACAAACACATTCCTCGCAACGCATCCTCACATATCGCTGCTGGCAACGCGCTAAGGCTGCTGCGAATCCACTGAGGCGGAGACGAGCAGAGCGGAGAGAAGACGTCTAGGGATCCACCAATCATATTAGTTGAATCCACATCTCGTCTTCGCCTCATTTTCATCTCACATGCCTCTGAGTTACTTATTAACAATTTTTAACTACAGTTAGATTCGATTTTTAGAAAAATATGGCTGTGTCCATTGGAGAACAATTTTGCCAGTGTCCAGTAGGTTTTGCCGTTGTACTGTAAAAAAATCTAGAAAACGAAATATGAGAGGTAATGGTGGATGAACGATGACCTTTAACTACAGTTAAAAACCAATTTTGTTGCTGACAAAATATCTTTTTTTTCTAGGAGCGCCCACTGGTCCGTCAAAATCTCCACAGGATTCTCCCCACTGGTTGCTTCATGCACTGTACTTGCCTCCACTACTTCGCTCTGCGACTGTCAAAAAGTTCATGGTGGGCTACGAGATGTTGGGGCAATCGCAAAGGGACCTGACGCCGGAGCAGGCAGCGGCAAGGTTAAGAGAGTGCGACCACGAGATACATTACAAGAATAAGAAATAACGGTTGTTTTTTGTTTTGGTTGGTGTCGTAATAATTGATATACAAAACTTCACAACTGGGTTTTATTAAGTATTACAATTAATTACAATCTGTAAGTTCACCGTAAGCATGACGCCATCTTGGCTAGTGATGTGATGTTCCAATAGTGACGTACCTACTCATAACATTTTTATGTTAGACTAGGTGAAGAAATATGTGATCTCTTATAGATCTATTTTTAAAAGAAATTCAGTAATTCAAAGTCAAAGTCAAAATATCTTTATTCAATTTAGGCTATAACAAGCACTTATGAATGTCAAAAAAAAACTACCACTGGTTCGGAAAAACCTCTATTGAGAAGAATCCGGCAAGAAACTCAACGAGGTATACATTTTTTTAAACAGATTTACAATTACAATTTGAGTCAATATCAGTTGTAAATGGCTAAATAGTCAGTGGCTTTTTCAAGCATTTCTTTCTACTTATTCGTTTAAACCCTTACTTTATTTTATTGTTAATAATTTTTATTTCATACTACAAAGTATTGAAACGATTTGGTGCCATCTTTTTTTTTATTTTAAGTCAGTTGTTTTCTTGTTGGTTTTGTTTTGTAGCAGTTTTACAATTTATAAAAGTGTATAATTATTTTCAATATATTAATTATGTAATATATGAATAAATAAATAAAGAAAGCAGTTTTACTTCTTGATACAATTTCTGTAGACTAACTTTTAATTTTTGTTTTTAATATAGATTGCATTATACTAGCATGTTACATGCAATTCGAAAAGTAATTTCCCAGATAAATTCAAAAATTCCGAAGCGCAAGCCAAGACTTGAACCCACAACCCTCTCTTTGCTTTAAATTTCATATTGTGCTAAATTACCCCACTTTGTGGGTAATTTTTTTTAATACAGCAACATTTTTGCATGACTGACGCTGTCGTGTCGTCGCTTCTGCTGTGCTACTACGAAAACTCGAAGTTTGTATCGTACCGTCCCTTTCGCTCTCGTATTAAATAGTTTAAGTGTCAAAGGGACCGCACGACACGAACTTCGAGTTTCGTAGTAGCCCTGCTGTCGACAGAAAGAAACGTCAAACCTCAAACCCAAACAGGCAACATGGCCGAAAGAAAGGAATGAAGAGTCCTTCGCCTGAAATAATTTTTAATCTTAAGTTTTTAAGTGAGCTGAACAATTTTTTAAAATGAGAGAAATGAATATAAATATAGAAGGTTACAATGTGAATGGTATATGTGTCGGTTGCTTGAACTATAATCGAAAAATGTTCTACTGTGAAGATATCAAGGAATGTTTTAAATTACTCGGAGATATTGATGTAAGTACGCTTAAAAGGCTTTATAAGTATTCGAATATGTCTTACTTAATGACAGTTAATTAGTTATGATCTTGTTCTTCTATTTTAAGTCATATTTCGCTTGTTTTCTATGTAAACAAAGGTCGGAACAAAAATACCAAGATCGGCCATTTTATAAAGATATTTTTTCAGTTTTGTACCAAGTTTTTGTTGATTTTGAGTCTTATTTGGGGCAAATCTTTTAGTAATAGAATTCTTTAATGAATTTTTTGTTAGTGTTCTTCAGTTACTGATATTTAATATGTTCAAGTTACTTACCAAGATTGGGTCAGAGTATAGAAAAAGTGGCCCGATTTTAGGACTTAGAAAATTTACGTTGCATAAGCATGAATTATAGTTATCTATCCAACTGTATTGTAATAGGGGTCTTAAAACACGAGTGTGGGTCACATGAGTGTTTTAAGGCCTAATTACGTATAGTTGCATACAATATTTTATCTATATCCATATATTAAATCCTCTATCATGTGTTCCGCGAACCATTGACCCATGACCTGCATTAACTCTAACTAGGTAGGTATGTTCTGTTCTGCCCCACGAGCTGCGCCCGCGACAACCTGCTCATCATCATGTCATTATCTATGGTTTTTGAATGCATAATGGAGGATTCACTATATGGGTGTAGATAAAAGTTATTTTTGGCTATCAAGGTAGGTACCCTTTAATACATATTTAGTATCTAATTTATGAGCGAAATAAGCTGATAACAAATGTGTGTCACTGTGTGGAGTTACTTATACACATGTGTTATCTCACATGTTAAAAGATTTAAGTCTTTCCAAAACTACAGACTAAATACAAAGTATTGGACCCACACCAAGTTCAGTACAACTATATAATTGTCATTATTATTAGTAATTCAACATATTCCCGTTAGAAGGTGATAGGGAAGACTATTTACACTAATTTTAACCCCCATAATAATATGCATTATGCAAAAGTGAACCATTTTTGAGTTATGTTTTTTAGCTTTTTCAAAATGTGAAAAATGCAACATCAAAAATTATTAAAAAAAAAGTATTTATTTAAATCTATTTTTTCTTCTGATATAAATAAAAACGATATTCGATTTATCTATACAACATTGGCAATTTACTATCGCAAATAGTCACTCCTATCACCTAACGGGAATATGTCGTTACCAATAACCTTGTATAATATTTAACTGTGAATAAAGGTTATTTTTATTATTCGTAATTTTTATTTTTTTGTAAATTCTTTTCACATTTTCTCTTTGTAGTTTTATCTATTATTTGTATGTCCCGAATAAACTTAAGATTGGTTTTTTGGAATCTTTTTGTATTTTTTATTTCAATTCCAAATTTTTACTTTTACGGTCATCCCGTAAAACCTAAATTGAAAATACAAACTGAAATATAGATGCACAGAAAAACCAGAAAAATAAACCGAATAAACTTTTTCATTTGTCATGTTGAAGCAGCAAACCTGTCAACCATTTAGAAATCTTCTCACTGACAATGTGTTGTTGTTCCAGGTTCCGGACGGGCTGACGGTGCAGGTGTGCTGGGAGTGCCTGTCGTCGGTGCGGGCGGCGCGCCGCTTTCAGATACAGATCCTGCAGGCATATGACATCCTCATTGACTACTCCAATCGGGTGCGCTAATTAAACTATTTATGTAGAAAAATGTTTGTTTATCGTCACCAGTGGGACAAGTGCCTTAGCCTCTTGACAGTCCGGAGCGCGCGACCAATGTACCTCAAACCGTCCGGGTTTTTTATCGATCGACGAAACGCGCTGTGTGTCCACAATTTTTTTACTACAAGGCTTTGAATAAAGAAGAAATACTGAGACGTAAATTAACGTTTACTCATTCAAATACTATTTATAATAATAATAAACCATAAATTAAATGCAATTGTTTTTTGCATGTAATTTATGGTTTATTCACAAGGTTAAACTTTACGACACTAGAGTGTCCAGGGACAGTTTGAAGCATTTTGGTTTTAGATACCATGGTATCATCGTACTGTCAAATGGTTAGACTGCATTTCAACCAGAGATGTGCAAGGAATGTGTTTATCGTGAAATGAACCAAAAGAAATGCTTCATTTACCTATTTTCACACAGTACATCTCTAGTGGCGAAATTGCAGTCTTGGCTGCCCTAGGCCTCAGGCCCCAGGCCATGAATTAAGTATCAGCCACCCCTTTCTCAGCTTTGTTATCATCATAATGACTTTATGTCTCAATTGGCCGCCCTTAATGTCTGGGCGCCCTAGGGCCGGGCCTACTGGGCCTTAAGGCAAATCCGCCACTGCACATCTCTAGTGGAAACAGCTGAGCGGACTGAGGCGAGTTTAATAAAGCGTGTCTGTTGGTTCATGATAAACACATCCTCGCAACACACCCTTGCACATCTCTGGTTGAAACGCAGTCTTAAGCACTTCTCATGTTTTATTTTCAAATAGAAAGTGAATTCCAATCAACTTTATCATCCCAGCCTATATGCATCCCAGCCCACTGCTAGGCACAGGCTCAGAACAAGAGGGCTTGGGCCATAGTCCCCACGCGGGCCCATTGCGAATTGGGAACTTCACACGCACCGCTGAATTACTTTGCAGATTTGTGCAGGTTTCCTCACAATGTTTTTCCTTCACCGCAAAGCTCGTGGAAAATTTCAAATGTAATTCCGCACATGAATTTCGAAAAACTCAAAGGTGCAAGCCGGGGTTTGAACCCACAACACTCTGCTTGAGAGGCGATAGGTCTAAACCACTAGGCCACCTCGGCTATCAACTTTAAGAAAATAAAATTTGGGAAAATCTTTTGTTTGGTGAGGCCGAATAAGTGGTCTATCAATTTTTAAACAAGTCCTTATCAATTGAATATGTCGCTAAAGTTGAACTTTCAAGTTGACAGACACGTCTACTGGCATTATTGTTTTATTACATGCAAACGATTATCATTTTTAAAATAGGGTGGTAAACCACATATTTGGCTGATAGTACATTGTAATATCGACTTGATGTTTCAGCACACATTCTTGAACTCTCCCTCGGACCTGAGCATCCACGCGCGCTGCCGGCTGTCGTGCACAGAGCCCGAGCTGCAGGCCGTGGGGCTCGAGGAGAAGCCCCCCGGGGACCTTGACACCAGCCTCGTGAAGGAAGAGGCCAAGGAAGAGGTGGACGAGTATGTTGGTAAGTCCATACAAGTTTTTTTTTAATTACATAATATCCTCGTGACTCCTCGGGTACTTTAAGCCGAGTTTAGACTTGCAAGAAAAATCGTTCAAGTTGCATTACATCGCGAAGCCGTGAAGCCAACGAGTTTGTAGTGGTCAATCGAGCGCCACAATGTAATGCAATGCACGATTTATAAAGAACAAGTTAACACTAAGAATAATGGCCGAATGTACAGTCGAACAAATTGAAACCTTTTAATAAACAATTTCACTATGATTTCCTAGACAAAAGTACGAGATGTCAACATGATATTAGTAACACAAAGGTCATGATTCAATTTGTTTGACTGTACTTTGTAAAGGTATGTACCCACTACAGCGATTCACATGGTATGACCGTCAGGCATGGAATGTAACGTGATACGGACTACATGTCAACGGCGTATCATACCCATAAGAAACGTAGCGGCACCGTATTTGACACTCCGTGCACAGCACGGGAGGCCACGGGTGGTCAAGAAACGCGGGCATAGTCTCAAACTTTTCGATACAAAGAATATATTTTTGTCTGACACGTTGCTATTCACGGTCATGGTATGATACGGTGTGGCGGGAAACCTTTACTCTATCGAAACAAACAGCAGGGCTACTACGAAGCTCGAAGTTCGTGTCGTGCGGTCCCTCTGACACTTATACTATTTAATACGAGAGCGAGAGAGACCGCACGACACGAACTTCGAGTTTCGAGTTTCGTAGTAGCCCTTCAGTTATTATTTCTTAGGCAAAATCAAGCAAATGTATATTGCAGTGAAACAGATGTAAACTGGACTTTGAATACAGGATGATTCGGAAAACCTGAGTTCTGTTGATCCGGCAACAAACTCGTCAAGGTATAAAGGTCAAAGTATATATTTATCTTTTCAGAACCAGAAGAAGTCAAGTCCGAGGCGGAGTGTTTTGACAATGCAGAGTTTTCCCAAGAGCCGGAGCTGAGTTCGGAGGACGACATACAGCTGTCAAAGCTTAAGAAGAAGAAAGAGAAACGGAGCAAGAGAGGCAGGAAGAGGAAGGAGGATCGGGAGGTGAAGACTGTGAGTTGGTTTATCATCATCTCAGGCTACATCGTCCCGCTGCTGGTCACAGGGCCTCTCATAATGAGCTTGGAACGTAATTCCCACGCGGGCCCAATGTGGTTTAAGAACTTCATACACATCATTGATTTTTAATAGACTTTAAGGATCTCTACGCATTAAGCTTCCAGCTTGTCTACACAATAAGAGCTAAAAAGAGACAGCTACATTATAAATAAAGTAACTTATACGGAAGATGACTTATAAAATATTAACCCCCTCTTTTTCACCATCCATTGATTAAATTTATCATACGGATAAATGTGACGCCGTCTCTGTTTGTTTTGTTCCAATAGACTGAGACGGCATCACATTTAACCGTCAATTAAAATTAATCAATGGGTAGTGAAACAGCCTCTAAATGTTGATGTTTTCAGGAAAAATCAGACATGCATCTACGGAGCTACAGGAAACTGAAGAACTTCCCCCCGGACCTTGTGGAGTTGTATGTGATGTCGGAGCACGAGATGTGGCTGAAGAGGGCAGAGGACGTCGCCAGCGAGGAGTTCCGCGCGCTCAAGTACCGCTGCGACGACTGTGTCCTCGGGTTCAGTTCAGAGAAACTGATGAACTATCACTTGCAGGGAAAGCATGTGCCGGTAAGTTAGTTCATAAATAGTTATTTTCACACCTCTCCTTCAGAAAAGTAACTTTTCCTCCCTGTCGAGAGGGAGCAAAGTGCAAGTTTTTTGTTCAAGGCTTTTCTAAGTATTTTATTGCAAATGTTTTTTTTTTAAGTTGATAATTGTAAAGCCACGCATTTTCTATGCTGGTTATTCTTTCATATTAAATATAATGACCCGGATAACTCACGTCTTAAATCGAGTTTAGCTCGACATGTTTCGCAGTGCGCGTGTTGCAGCAGCCGCTGAGTCGCGTTGCTCCGAAGACGAAGGGCTACGGATTAGCCCGAAACATGTCGAGCTAAACTCGATTTAAGACGTGAGTTATCCGGGTCATTATATTTAATATGAGTGAGTCTCACGGTAGTTTCATGTTCAAAATGGTTATTCTTTAATAATATTTAGAATTTGTTTTTTTTTAAGTTTCTTAATGCTCGGTGTGAAAAGTTGTATGAGCCACTCGGGAGCAAAATTATTTTCATCTTGGGCGTTAACACTTGAATCCCTCATTACGCTCAGTATTCTATAGAATCGATATTAAATCCTCTATCTCGCTCAGGATTCTAAAGTAGAATCTTGAGCTTAATGAGGGATTCAAGTGTTAACGCCTAAGATGAAAATAATTTTGCTCCCGAGTGGCTCATACAACTTTTCACACCGAACATTAAGAAACTTGAAAAAAACAAATTCTAAATATTATTAAAGAACAACCAGCATAGAAACTGGCGTGGCTTTACAATTATCAACTTCAAAAAATGGTATTTTCAATAAAATGCTTAAAAAAGCCTTGAACAGAAAAGTTGCACTTTGCTCCCTGTCGTCAGGGAGGAAAAGTTACTTTTCTGAAGGAGAGGTGTGAAAAACTTATTAAATCAGACGTTGCTTTGTGGAGGTTTATATCAATCATCATCATGTCAGCCGAAAGACGTCCACTGCTGGACATAAGCCTCCCCTAAGACTCCACTCACACCGACCCGACCCGCTATCTTAACCAGGTTGTCGCTCCATCTTGTTGGAGGCCTACCGACAGCTCGTCTCCCGGTCCTTCTGACCCCATCGACCATCAGTCCTGTGTCATACCAATGAACTAAGACATGTACTTTGCTCGATTACTATCTGGCGCAGTTGTAGGTACAGCAAGGGCATAAATATCTGTACAGCCGTAACATCAAATATAGGAATGTATTCATTGATTTTTGATTAGTGTCACATAATGTAGGTGTAAAGATATTTTTGATATCGAAAATACAAACTGAGACATAAATGCACAGAAAAACCAGAAAAAGAGACCAGCGCTGGGAATCGAACCCAGGTCCTCAGCAATCCGTGCTGCGTGCTATAACCCCTACACCACCGCTGGACAGGAATTTAGACACGAATTTTTCCTATGCATACATATCTCTGGTTGCTTATTTCTACTACGCTACTTATGCAGCAGCACTAGCGACATCTATGTTTTCGCTCTCATCGAGAGACGTCACATTCTATCGGAACCAACCGCTCACCCAGACAAGAGATGTCGCTACTAAGCAATCATAAGATATTTTTGATGTCAGACGTGGTGAGAGGAGACGATGATGAATGGAATGAGAGTACTTCCGTCTCGCCGTCATGATGCGTTCATGATGTAGACACTTGATTGAGAGGTAATAAGAACTTGTTTTGGAATGCAGGTCTTTTATTTGACGAACTGATAAATAGGACTGATATGTAGGGTTTTGATGATTGGATAGCAATCCAAACAACCAACTCGGAGTAAATATGATTTAATACTGCTTTAAAATACAGGATACATGGTTTATATGTATATGGAGTGCTTATGTACTATACCACAATGAAATCACAGACCCAATCAGAGTATGTACAGAGTTAATTGACAGACGAACTGACAGAATCATTAGCCAGGTGTTGCCGTTCCTACGGTCCGAAGTAGAATGACGCTCCGGCCAACGAGCCCGTCCGCGTGCACCGTAGCCGGTCGTTACGTTACGTTGTCCGCCATCTCGATATTGTTATCCTAGAAATCAGGCTTGATTATTGTTATCTACGACATATTTAGGCCGATCAACTTCTTCTTGTACCTCGTTGCCATGGTTACGTCCCCTGGACAACTCTTTGAAACCACGAGTTTCTGTATGTTTTCTGTGGTCAAGTTCATTATTTTATGGACTATCTCTTAAGCACATAAGTCGCATATATTAAAGCAGTTTTTCAGCTGTTTTTCTGTCATTTTTGTCTCTTGGACAACGGGATAGAATAACAAATAAGAAAATCGGCGAAGTGCGAGTCGGAGTCGCCCATGAAGGGTTCCGTAGCAGCAAGTAACATAATATAAAAGTTTCCTTTACGATTTATGACGTATTAAAAAAAACTACTTACTAGATCTCGTTCAAACCAATTTTCGGTTGAAGTTTGGGGGACCAGTAATGCTCGACCCTATACTGCTCAGCCATCACTGTACGACCTGATAATACGAACTCATTTTGGATTATAATTATCAAGTCGTACAATATTAGGTCGTGCATTATTAGGGTGTCCAAATTTTTGCTCGGCCTGTTAATGCTCGACCTGTTATTGTACGTCGTTATAATCGGAATCCAATCGAATCGAATGACCATAGATTTGTGTTAGGTTGTGTTAGGTCCAATTGTGACCACAATGCGCGAGCCGAGCGAGCGTAGCGAGCGTGCCGCGGCAGCGGCCGGCGAAGTGCCAGGACCAAATTAATTTATTTTCTACTAAATTTATTAATATTCGGTGTACACGAAAAACATGATCAATCGTGCGAATGCTTTCTGTCAAGTGTGCTCCGATTATTAGGTCGTACAAAATCAGGTTGTCCAATAGCATCTTGAACATTATCGGTACAGGGTGATAAAGCTCGACCCGTATTCCAAGTGACATGTGATTGAATTATCAGGTCGTACAAAATCGGTCGAGCATTGTCCAGGTCGTACAATAACTACACCCGAAGTTTGCATGGTAATGTACATCATATTTTTTTTTTAGTTTTATCATTCTCTTACTTTAGAAGTTACAGGGGGGGCACATTTTACCTTCAGTTTAGAAAAAAATGATATTATAAACCTCAATATCATTTTTGAAGATCTATCCATGGATACCCCACACGTATGGGATTGATGAAAAAAAAAAAATGTGAGTTTCAGTTCTAAGTATGGGGAACCCCCAAATTTTTTTTTCTATTTTTGTGTAAAAATCTTAATGCGGTTCACAGAATACATCTACTTACTAAGTTTCAACAGTATAGTTCTTATAGTTTCGGAAAATAGTGGCAGTGTCATACGGACGGACAGACAGACAGACATGACGAATCCATAAGGGTTCCGTGTTTTGCCATTTGGCTACGGAACCCTAAAAAGTTGATTGACCCATATTTATGTTGTTGACTGCACAATCGTATGCACGCGACGCGCGCAGTTAAGGCTGCTCATACTGTCGGTCAACAGGCGTCAGCCAGCGTAGACCCTCAGTTAACGGTTTCAAGTAAAACCGCGGATGAAAACTAGTTGAATATCGTATTGTTCCAGAAAAGCCCGGACAGCCAGCAGTGCGACGTCTGCAAGGCGTACTTCCTGACCGCGGACAACGTGGCCAAGCACCGCGCTCTACACCACGCCGCGTACCGCTGCGCCGAGTGCGGCCTCACCACCACACTCAAGCGACGCATGCTGTCTCACGCCAACACTCACCGGGCCGCTGCCGCTGCCGCTGCGGCACAGTGCGCGCTCTGCGGGGAACATTTCAGGTCAGTATGAGTGTGCACTCAGAACGATCATGACTTTACCGGCTGTATGAGTGTGCACTCAGAACGATCATGACTTTACCGGCTGTATGAGTGTGCACTCAGAACGATCATGACTTTACCGGCTGTATGAGTGTGCACTCAGAACGATCATGACTTTACCGGCTGTATGAGTGTGCACTCAGAACGATCATGACTTTACCGGCTGTATGAGTGTGCACTCAGAACGGTCATGACTTTACCGGCTGTATGAGTGTGCACTCAGAACGGTCATAACTTTACCGGCTGTATGAGTGTGCACTCAGAACGGTCATGACTTTACCGGCTGTATGAGTGTGCACTCAGAACGATCATGACTTTACCGGCTGTATGAGTGTGCACTCAGAACGATCATGACTTTACCGGCTGTATGAGTGTGCACTCAGAACGATCATGACTTTACCGGCTGTATGAGTGTGCACTCAGAACGGTCATGACTTTACCGGCTGTATGAGTGTGCACTCAGAACGATCACGACTTTACCGGCTGTATGAGTGTGCACTCAGAACGATCATGACTTTACCGGCTGTATGAGTGTGCACTCAGAACGGTCATGACTTTACCGGCTGTATGAGTGTGCACTCAGAACGGTCATGACTTTACCGGCTGTATGAGTGTGCACTCAGAACGGTCATGACTTTACCGGCTGTATGAGTGTGCACTCAGAACGATCATGACTTTACCGGCTGTATGAGTGTGCACTCAGAACGATCATGACTTTACCGGCTGTATGAGTGTGCACTCAGAACGGTCATGACTTTACCGGCTGTATGAGTGTGCACTCAGAACGGTCATGACTTTACCGGCTGTATGAGTGTGCACTCAGAACGGTCATGACTTTACCGGCTGTATGAGTGTGCACTCTAAACCATCATGACTTTACCGGCTGTATGAGTGTCCACTCAGAACCATCATAACTTTACCGGCTGACTGGTATCGACTTGATATTTGGAAGCTCAAATGGATCGACATCTATTCTATGTATAGACTGCATGTTTCTTACACCAAAACGGCGCACAAAATTTGTTCACTGGGCGGATTTGTGAACAGTTTATTATAGTTTGTTGAAGTCCGTGACAGCGGTCGTGTCAAAGTAATATTGATGATTGATGCGCCGCGCGTTTTGTTCCAAACAGCCAGTCTAGAGCCGTAAGGTACCACCAGCCGAATATATGGTCTACCACCCTAAAGTTGATAATCGTTTGCATGTCATAAAAAAATAATGCCAATAGACGTGTCTGTCAACTTGAAAGTTCGACTTTAGCGACATATTCATAGTCGAATAAAAAAAAATCATTTGATAATAACTTGTATAAAAAGTGATAGACCACTTATTTGGCTGATGGTCATACAGTTGAGTCATATCTGTTGATTCACTGCAAAGAAATAAAAGACTTTTTTATTTTATTTATTTTCAAGTTTAGGGTGGTAGACCACATATTTGGCTGATGGTACGTCCAATGAGGGCTATCGCGTATGAATTCGCCGCTAGAGGCGCTAGTGTAGCGTGAGGTCTCTGAAATGTCAAATCTCATAGTTTTTGGGTGAGCTACGCGGGTTTATTTATAATTAGAATAATTTTGTGAATATTTTGCAATATCTGAAATTAATTATGGCAAATATGCGTTCCGGGGCAATGAATGTCTGTGTTTTGAGACAGTTTTGTTTTTCGGAACCCTTTTTCCTCCCTTTTTTCCGAACAAAACGGGGACTATGCAACACTGTGGCATGCTTGATATTTTTATGGTACGGTTTTAAGTTGTATTAAATATGATTTTAAACTTTGTTTTCACGCCCGTAATAACAGACTTTGAAAGCCATACTTAAAAACCTCACGCAACAGTGCGCCATCTAGTGAGACAAAAAACGATAGCTCTCATTGCAAGCACAATGCGCGAGCCGAGCGTGGCAGCGCCAGGAGCTAATTGTTTTAATATGTATGTCTGTCTGTCGCAGCACCAAGTCCAAGCTGGCGTACCACAAAGGAGTGTGCAACCAGAGCAAGCCGCGGTGCGACTGCTGCGGGAAACTGTTCGCCAACAAGATGACGCTCAAGTACCACCTCAGGTCAGCCGCACCCGCACCACGCACCCCGCTCTGCCTCACTACTGACCTGACTGACGCGTTTCAAACACTATCAAAGTTCATCGTCACGACAACATAACAATTCACCATGCTACAGCAACACAATAATTTTCTACCAAAATTGTAAATATTGATGCACAGAAAAACCAGAAAAATAAGACCAGCACTGGGAATCGAACCCAGGTCCTCGGCATTCCGTGCCGTGTGTTATACCGCTACACCACTGCTGGACAACGGTACAGACTCGAATTTCCCCTATGCACCACATATCTCAGCGTGTTTGTTTCTTATTTAGCCACTTAAGCAATGACGCTAGCGACAACTATACCGTAGCACACGGCACGGAATGCCGAGGACCTGGGCTCGATTCCCAGTGCTAGTCTTATTTTTCTGGTTTTTCTGTGCATCTATATTTCAGTTTGTAACTATTTTCAATTTAAGTTTTACGGGATGACCGTAAAAGTAAAAATCTTGGTATTGAAATAAAAATTCAAAAAGATTCCAGAAAACCAATCTTATTTTTCTACCAGTCTGAAGTCGGTGCCTCAGCACGAGCCAGCAGGAGTTATTGAAGCCCAATATATACCTAGTATGTAGGTGAGGTAGACGACTATATAGGTCCACTCCTGCTGGCTCGTGCTGAGGCACCGACTTCAGACTAGTAGATTATTTACATGGTTTTTGTACTTGGTTCTATATTTTGTTAAAAAAATAGTTATTTATGATACAAGTGCGGAAAGTAGGCAATTCCAAACGAGTGGCGGAGAACTTGAAACACGAGCGAAGCGAGTGTTTTGAGCCGGCACGAGTTGGGAATTTCCTACTTTTGACACGTATATCCATACAACGTTTTACAATGCATTAAGCGAGGAAAAAAATCGAGGCAGTGACTACATCATTTTTTTGCCATACTCCTTTTACTACAGTAGCAGGCAGTAGATATACATACTGACATGCACGCCAAACCAAAATCGTTAACGTATACACTTTAATAAACCAACTTTCATAACAATCATTGACTCAGAGGATTAGAACAGCTACAGCTAGGTACTAATGATAGGTAAAGGAGACTTTGTTTTAGTATCGTGATTTTTTTGATTAATTATTAGCCCTTGTTGCTTGACATTTTCCACACTTATATTGGCTAGTCCTTATCTCCTGTACGCTCCTATAATGCTAAATATCAGTGCAACCCGTGAATAAATCCGTGTAATAGTTAATTATCATCAAGTATATGTTTTATGTATCTAATCTACCAGCTATTAACAAAAAGTTACCGTAAATCTGAGATTTTTTAGCTTTGGAACTGTAAATAAATCAAAATTGGTTCACTAATTCTAATAGATAAAAGCAAATAAATAAGAATAAGACATACCGGTAGATGTTATAATATCCATGTGTGTAGAAGTAGATTATTCTATCAATTTACGATGTTTATTAACTTAGGTATGTATATTATAGTTCACGTATTTTGTTCAGCATTGAGTTTGTCACTGACAATATGTGCTTCGTGGAGGACGAAAGGCGGCGTAAAGTCACATATAAATTCATCATTTAAACTCTTCATTTTATTTACTCATCAAAAATTAATTCACCGGACTGAACTCATGAACATTACTTTGGCGGGGTTTCATGACAGGCGCGAACGGGTAACCATGATTGGTTCGTGCTACGTCGTGCGCGCGCACTGGAAGCTCATTGGTTAACTTTCGAGTGCGCGCGCTTGACGTCGCACGGTCCGAATTGGACTCAAGAATTTATTCCCTTTTTTTTCATAACTTTAGACGGAATTAAAATACGAGTTTACATGAAAAAAAAATTAACGTTCTCTTTTCTGTCGCGTTTAATCTGTATTATCTTATCAGTAAATATTCAGTTGGTTGCATCAAACGTTTTCTTATTTGTTCAAAGCCTAACTATAACGACTCTTTAGACTTATTTTTTTAACAATAGTTTGGACATCATTTGGCAATTTAAAAAGTTACTTTACCGCACAAGTGCGGTAAGTAAAATCCATACAACTTTACTACACACTTGTGGATGCGTGCAGGAATCACTAATTTTCTATGGATATGTTGACCCACGTCAAGAGGCACTTTCCGAGCACGTGCATTGTAAATATTTTTTTACAAGCTTTTATTTAGTTTCACCTGTCCCCTTGTCTGTCTGTCTGTCTGTAATCAAATCTTGCAAATTAAATTCGACCAACTTCCAGTAGTCGGATTGACTTGAAATTTGGTTTACTTATGTAACTTACGTGACAATACAATAATCTAGCATTGACATCCTGGTAGTCCGGCCAGGATCGTCTCCGCAGGACGGAACTCTTCAACGGTTAATGGCATCGACTTGAAATTTGGTATGCAAATATAATTTGGATGACAATGGAAGTACAGTCAACAAAAAGTACCCACAGTCAGCAAAGAAAAGCTTGTATTAAAAATGTTTTTTTTTACCAAAAACTTATTTTCAGAGCACAACAATCGACAAACACGGCCAAAGAAGAAAAGCCGAAGGAAAAACTGTTTATCTCCTGCAAGGGCTGCGACAAAGTGTTCCACTCCAAGAAAAGCTACAGAGCACACGTGTATGTTACAAGGGAGCGCCAAAGTTCGCATACTCTTCGCTAGTCATACTCATACCGTAATTTTTGTCCGTTACATTTTGCTGTAATTTTTAAATGGTCAACCTATAGAAAGTTATAGGTTAGGTTAGGTTTGTTTATAACAATACTGAACTCTAAATTCTATGTTTATTCTTACACTGTCCAGGCCACTCGGTTGTGGAACTCCCTACCGATAGACCTGAGGCGCGCAAAGTCCTTGCCTATCTTTAAGTCTATGCTTAGGGAGCACTACCTGTCATCTTGCGTATGAATGTTATAGTTAGCTTATGTGTTGTTATGGTATCTATCTACCTATCTATCTGTTTAGATTTGTTGTGTATGTGTATTGTATGTGTTAATTTTATGTATTCTTGATACAGCTCTAATCTACTGTAAATTGCACCACCTGCTAAAATGTATTCCTTATACGAAGAGATCGCTCTAAAGCGATAAGGCCGCCTATTGCTTACCTTAGAAAATCTCTATGTATATACTTGTGTTCTCTGTACTGTTTACTGTATTGGTGTGCAATAAAGAGTTATTGTATTGTATTGTTGTAATAATTAGATTCAGAGAAAAAAGAGTTATGACAAACGATCATTCTAGCAAACATTCGTTACATTCGGACTTAAGTTTCATTGTCGCCTATTAACCTCTCCTAACCTAGTTTAGGATTCGATTTGTAGCATTCGAACATGGCGGATGCAGACAATTTCTAATTTTGCTATTTCTGTTTCTTTGGCTAGTTGAAGTATAATTCTGATAGTGTTTTATGCGGCGATTAACCTTAACAGTGAACAGTGATCTCAAAATTCTATATTGCTCTCGTGTCTGACATTTTTTAATGCGCAAGTTGTCTCCGCGTGGTTTCAGGAATTTTACTATCAAGTTGCAAAAACTACAATCACCGTACAACGTGCCTCTCAAAGAGAGTTTACCTTGACACTGGCGAAATTGTCCTATGAATTAGGACAGAAAAGCCATATTTTAAAAGAGAGGAAGATGGACCTAGTTTAGTTTTTAACGGATCCGTTAAAAATAAAAATAAATTACTTATAGTTTTATGTGATAATGGCTGTTGCCCGCGACTCCGTCCGCGTACAATTCGTTTACCGCTATCCCGCGGGAACCATGCTATTTCCCGGGATAAAAACTATTTATGTCCTTCCTCGGGACTCAAACTATCTGTATATCGAATTTAATCTAAACTTACCGCCTTTAGGCAGTTGTCTCACCGCCGGCGAGGAAACGATTGGCTACCGACTATTTTCTCGCTCAAGAAACGAACAAAAGATATAAGATCTTGTGTGAGTAAAAGAGACATATATATTAATAGTTGATCGCTGGCGGTTCACACTGCTCAGCGCTGTTAGCTTGGCGGCCGCCCGGCTCGAGCGAGTGGAGCGAGTAATCGCCCGTCGTACTCGAACACTCGCTTTTCACTGCTCGCCCACTCGGTTCTAGTTACTCGCGCTGCTCGCTTCTCGCTCATCGTCGGCGGTGGGACAAGTGCTTTAGGCTGCGTTTAAACCAGTAATGTGCGAGGATGTGTTGGGAGGGATATGTTTTTAATGAACCAATAGAAACGCTTCATTTACCTCGCCTCGCTCCGCTCAGCTATTTCCACTAGGTGAGTGAGGATAGGTTATTCCTCGCTACACATCCTCGCACATCTCTGGTGGGAACGCAACCTTAAGACGCAATGTATTATTATGTTACAGTGTGATTCATGACGGGCTGACGTACCCCTGCCCGATCTGCGGCAAACTGTTCCAGTGGAAGCGTAACTTGGCGCGGCACACGAGGAATCACAGGTGAGTTTTCGAAAAAATACACTTAATACAAGTTTTTTTTAGCCGCCTGTACTTTTTGTTGACTGTACATCACCCATCTGCATTGTCACCCAAATTTTATTTGTATATCAAATTCCAAGTCAATGCCATTAACCGTTGAAGAGTTCCGTCCTTTGGAGACGATCCTGGCTGGACTATGAGGATGTCACTACCAGATTATTGTATTGTCACACAATTTACATAAGTATGACAAATTTCAAGACAATCAGACTATTAGAAGTGGGTCAAATTTAACTTGCAAGATTTTACCCGCACACAGATACATAGCAAGTTAAATAAAAGCTTTTAAAATAGTACACTTACGAGAGGTGGTTTGCGAAGACGAGCATCGCGAGGCTTGCAAGACACGAGGGTCATGATTTAGCTTTTATTTTAAGTTCTGGTGCCATACATTGTCAGTTACATATGTTTTTATTTTTATTTATTTGGGGCATCAACAGCAATACAGTACATTATAATAGGACTTAGGTACTAAACAGAAAGTGTATATGTCCACAGAAATACAGTTAGAGAATCATACTTAAAACAGTTATATTAGTATAAAATGTTTACTAACCCATGTCCCCCCCCCTGTGTGTAGGGACCGCGAGGCGGGCGCGACGCACGAGTGCCGCGAGTGCGGCAAGTCGTTCAGCAGCCGCGACTGCTACAACAATCACATGAAGCTCAGCAAGCGGCACGTGCCCGAACACGCCTACGTGTGAGTTCACCTACACTGACACCGGACAACTACCATTATCTATACCATCTATACACTAGCCGTTACCCGCGGCTCTGTCCGCCTAAATTTCGGTTTTCACTATCCCGCGGGAACTATGCAATTTTCCGGGATAAATACTATCTGTATACCGAACTTCGTCTAAATCGGTTCAACGGTTTAGACGTGATGAAGTAACAAACAAACAAACAAATAAACAAACAAACAGACTTACAAACTTTCGCATTTATTATATTAGTGGGATTAGACATAAGCAAAAATAAGTTTTTGTTAAAAATTACATTTTTAATACAAGCTTTTTTTGTTGACTGTAATTTTTTTGACTGTACTGTACTTGCATTGACATCCAAGCTACATTTGCATACCAAATTTCGTTGATGCCATTAACCGTTGAGGAGTTCCGTTCTGCGGAGACGATCCTGGTCGGTCTTCCAGGATTTCACTGCCAGATTATTGTAGTGTCACTAGATTTACATAAGTATGCCAAATTTCAAGTTAATCAGACCACTATGGAAGTGGGTCAAATTTAGCTTCCAAGATTTGACTCAAACAAAAAAAACAGGTGAAACTAAATAAAAGCTTGTAAAAACACGTTTGTAGTATGGGAGGCCCCTTAAATATTTAATTTATTATTTTTTTAGTATTTGTTGTTATAGCGGCCACAGTTATACATAAACTGTGAAAATTTCAAGTGTCTATCCCGGTTCATGAGGTTACAGCCTGGTGACAGACGGACGGACGGACAGCGCAGTTTTAGTAATAAGGTTTCCGTTTTTACCCTTTGGGTACGGTACCCTAATAAGGGCTTCATCATCACCACCATCAACAGTCGGAACACGTGTAACAAGGCTTATCCAGCCTTGCAGTCTGTCTAGACTACCCAGAAGGTCCAGTTCCAGTTCAAACCATACCAGTACCTACCAGTACCTGCTACCTTCAACCCAGATCTAGTTCCTGCTAGTCTATTAAAATACAAACTGAAACATAGATGCACAGAAAAACCAGACAAAGAGACCAGCGCTGGGAATTTAACCCAGGTCCTCAGCATTCCGTGCTGCGTGCCATACCCCTACACTATCACTGGACAGGAGTATAGATAGACACAAATTTTACCATATATCTCAGCTTGTTTGTTTCTTATTTAGTCATTTAAGTAGCAATAATGCTTCGGATTATCATGCCGTACATTATTACGCGTACATTCCCAGTCGTACATTATTGTTTCCCTGATGATGATGGTGATGATTGTTTTGTTACCGGCAGGCACGAGTGCTCGTACTGCGGCAAGAAGTTCGCGACCAAGTGGTGCATGGTCGACCACATCGACTGGGACCACCTCAAGAGGGTCAAGTACCAGTGCAGCGTCTGCTTCAAGGTATGGGCCAACATTTATCCTACTAATATAAACTATTATAATCTCTATTTACTTAAATAAAAATCGTAATATATTTTATAAAAACACTAATGGAACATAATTTATTGAATCAGGCGTTACTTTGCGGAGGTCCATATCAATGAACTAAAAGAATTTCTTTGCTCACCCGCGACCTTATGACAGTTATGTATAGATAGAAGATATGCGTGTTCATGCAGTTCCTCCACCTCCACACTGTAAGAACACACACAAATCACACAAACCCATCTATCAACACTACCACACCACACTGATGCGTTTCGAACTCAAACAGAGCTCATCTTCAGAGTAACACAACCGTACACCATGCTACCAGTTGTTAGACTCACAACTGTTGCTATTTCATTTCAAGTGAAAAGCAAAGTGTAAAACTTAAGCATTAAACCCATTTTCCCCTCGACGTATCTATCCACCCTCGCCATACCGGCCCGCGTGGCCATGTGAACGACTCGGGTAAAATGGCTCGTTTTATGCTCTTGTTGTACAATCTACTAATGCATACAAGTTGCATTATATCTCAGACTATTGAGGGACAATGAATTCATTGTTTGGTCAAAACAAATACGACAATGTATTCAATTACGACAATGTAGTCAAATACGACAATGTAGTCAAATACGACAATGTAGTCAAATACGACAATGTAGTCAAATACGACAATGTAGTCAAATACGACAATGTAGTCAAATACGACAATGTAGTCAAATTTGCATGCAAGTTCTCGCTAAGTCTAAAGTTCAGTTTCCACCACAGATGTGCGAGGATGTGTCGCGAGGAATATGTTTTTCATGAACCAATAGAAACGCTTCATTTACCTCGCCTGGCGCCGCTCAGCTGTTTCCACCAGAGCGGTGCTGTACGAGGCGAGGTAAATGAAGCGTTCCTATTGGTTTATGAAAAACACATTCCTCGCAACACATCCTCGCAAATATCTGGTGGAAACGTAGCTTAACAGTTAACTTAACTTAACAGTTAAGTTAGTTACTATCCCATGCAGCCGTAGCGGCCGCAGTCAAACCCGAGCCAGTGAAACAGCCTTATTCATAAAAAAACCTTAATTGAGGTTTGATCGGTCTGTTACTTAGCAGACTGATTAAGCTTGTTAGACGGTTGTCAAGAAGTATGATTCATAAACGCTTGCTAGCAGTCTGCTAGTTGTTGAGCTGCTGATAGACGGATTAGACGCGTTATGTTGGCCATCTTGACAAATCAGACAAATAATAAAAAAAAAATTGACAGCAGTGACTGCAAATTAGCAGGAAAAAAAAAAAAAGCGAGATGTTTGTTTTCCCGCCATTTCCGATCCGCATGTTTATGTTGTGCAAAAACCCGTTTTTTTTTTTCATATTTATTGTTTGCAAAGTAGCAGAAATAAATACCTAATTAAGAGGATTTTTAAATACAAATTCCTGAAAATAAATTTTCTTGGATTTTTTTTAACTTTGCGTAACCCTCCCTTTACTAAAAATATCTTCGGTATGGTTTTTTGCTTGGTCAAAGTCAGCTGTTCAAACTTGTGGCGGCCATTTTGTGACTTAGCAGGGAGATAAAGGAGGGTCTACGGTCCTCTAACTTTAGCAGAGCCTTGATCATGTTTTTTAGCATCGGCCCTTCAAGGAGCCTTCAAGGAGGCTCTAACTTTTTATGAATAAGGCTGTTAGTGTGTCCGTCTGTCCTCAGGCGTTCAAGACGGCCAAGATAATGGTGGCGCACATGAACAACATCCACGAAGGCAAAAAGAACCGCGAGCCCGACGGGGAGCACCTCTGTGAGATCTGCGGGAAGTCCTACAAGGTGAGTCAACGACGGGCTTACTGCTGGAATGCTACACGCGTCTGTTCCGAGTGTCGCATCGACATCTAGGTACCATCAGCCAAATATGTGGTCTACTACCCTAAAGTCGATAATCGGTTGCATGTCATAAAACAATAATGCGAATAGAATTTTTGAAATAGGTCTGGTAGTTTTTGAGTTTATTCGTTACAAACATACAAGAAATCAAAAATACAAATCTTTCCTCTTTATAATATTAATGTAGATGTAGGGTAGTTAATCCGACATAGTGAGGCCAAGTCCATATATTTTGGACTGCCCGTACTTATACTATTATACTAATGCTCTAATAGTTTGTTATCCAGTAAATCAATCCAATTTATAGAGTGTAAACGAATCGATTTCATAAAAATTCTTGTATAAACACCCACTGGCTTGAATCATTAACACAATTATCTATAGTTCGTGTCTTTTACTTAGACGTCTATTCAGTTTTTTTTTAACCAAATTTCACTTGATTTCAATATTTAATTTTCATTTGAAAAATCTCTGTCAAAATCTGATGTTATTTCTTGAATGAAACATGTGTATAATCTGTAGTAGCATAGACTAGCGTAGAGATAGTGGAAAATTTGACACTTTAAAAATTGATTAATGCGTGGATGGATAAGCGATTTTTGTTTATTTACCTTAAAATTAAATAATAGTCACTGCTTTTATAATTGAATAAACAGTCTTTGGAATTAAATCAAGATAAGACAAAAATACTTTGATCTATTCAATTTTTTTTCCATTTACAGATTAATTATTTTGCAATAGTTTCTAGGTTTTCACATCACTAAATGTCTGTGGTCGGGTTAATGGCGTTTTTGTTTACACTTCATGAATTAGATTGAAATACAATGTGGCATACCGTACTCGTTTGTCGGCAGACGGTGAAGCGTCTAAAGGGCCACGTGTGGGCCATGCACACCAACCGGTCTAGTACCAAGAGCTTCCAGTGCAAACTGTGCCCCGCCACCTTCACCTGGCAGACCTCCATCTACAAGCACGCCAAGATGATGCACGCCGGCAAGCGGCCCCGGGGACAGGTAACACACTCGCCAGAGGGACTACTCAATGTTTTGCCACCGCTGCTTAAAAAACGGTGTAATACGGAATCGCAGTGACGTAACGTGTGCATACTGTTTCTATCATCGATGGGCCGAGCATGGGTTTCACCGAATAGGAATATTCGGCCGAAAGTTAAAAACCGAACCGAATATTCGGCATAGTTGATTCCTTTACGTAAACAATACAAGTCTGAACTTCTTTACGCAAAGCGCGCAAATGGAAGCCTAATACATACTTAAATACATATTGAACATCCAAGACCCGAGAACAAACTTTTTATCTTCTATATAAATAAAAATGAATCGTAAAATGTGTTGCTAAGCGCAAAACTCGGGAATGGCTGGACCGATTTCGCTAATTCTTTTTTGTTGCGTTTGTTATTATCAATAGAAGGTTTTATGAAACAAAAATTACAACGGGGGCGAAGCCGCGGGCAACAGCTAGTTATTCATACAAATATCTGCCCCGGCCGGGAATCGAACCCGGAACCTCAAGCTTCGTAGTCAGGTTCTCTAACCACTTGGCCATCCGGTCGCCATTATAAAACGAATATTCGGCCCATCCCTACTCAAAATATGCAGACGGTGCGGAATCGAAGTGACGTACCGTAAACGTCAAGACTTTTGTTCGGTAAATCCTGACGTGTACGGCACGTCACTGCGATTCCGTATTTTAAGCAGCGATGTGGAGAGATAGATGGATAGATAGATATAATCTTTATTCTTCAAAACAAAGACATGGCTTAGTAGCTAAAGAGTAATAAAACTAACAATTAAACAGATCAGACACATAAATGAAAAGCCATGTGATGCACTGAAGAACAGGCGCCGGCGCAGCATTGTGCTGCGGTAAGCCGCAGCGCTGGTATTCTGCCAGTACCCATACCGAGTAAGGACGCCGACCAACGTGATAAACTCAGCGCAATCTCGTCATCAATAGTTATTTGTGTGACAAGGGAGCAAAATGATGTATTTACGGCGAGGGCGTACATTGAATCCAGAATGTAGCGAAGGATTCTACAATAGAATCCTGAGCGTAGCGAGGGATTCTAAAGTAGAATCCTGAGCGTAATGAGGGATTCAAGTGTTAACGCCCAAGATGAAATAATTTGCTCCCGAGTCGCTCAAACAACTTTTCACACCGAGCATTAAGAAAACTTTGAAAAAAATAAATTCTAAATATTATTAAAGAACAACCAGCATAGAAAATGGCGTGGCTTTACAATTATCAACTTCAGAAAATGGCATTTGCAATAAAACACTTAGAAAAGCCTTGAACAGAAAAGTTGCACTTTGCTCCCTCTCGTCAGGAGGAAAAGTTACTTTTCTGAAGGAGAGGTGTGAAAATGAGTTTTATTATTCAGTGGGATCCTAAAGTAGCAAAATTTATTTAAGTATTTATTATTATTATTTAAATTGTCAGAAAAAAAGTGTGAGGTGTGAGGTGAGGGAGGGGGGTTTCAGAAAAGTTCAAGATAAGAGTCATGCGATAAAAACGGTGCGCATACGGTGCGTCACTGCGATTCCGTTTTTTAAACAGCGGTGTGGTCGCTCCCTTATCGGAGAAGTTCACATTTATCTTGCTGTCTCAACTAGCTTACTGAAGTTTACTGAAGCTGATTGAGAAAACAAGATAAATACTAACTTATCCGAAAAAAATACGATGGAAAAATAATATTCAATAGATGTATATAATATGAACAAGTTTATTCGACTCTACGAATAAATAATAAGTCGGGAATTGTAAAAGCTGTGGTGGCCTAGTGGTTTGACCTATCGCTTCTCAAGCAGAGGGTCGTGGGTTCAAACCCCGGCTCGCACCTCTGAGTTTTTCGAAATTCATGTGCGGAATTACATTTGAAATTTACCACGAGCTTTGCGGTGAAGGAAAACATCGTGAGGAAACCTGCACGAACCCGCGAAGCGATTCAATGGTGCGTGCGAAGTTCCCAATCCGCACTGGGCCCGCGTGGGAACTATGGCCCAAGCCCTCTTGTTCTGAGAGGAGGCCTGTGCCCAGCAGTGGGACGTATGTAGGCTGGAATGATGAATTGTAACTGCGTTAGAAAAATGGCTTTGCGTTTCCTAGTAACCTCTTCACCGCCAGCCGCCCAGTCGCGACAGCCAATGGAATGCCTCACACGCCACGGTCATCTACAGGGTGGAAAGTTGAGATGGGGCAGCAATACTGGGTTAAGAAGACACTAACTTTAGTTAAAATGTTCAGTTTTTAGTTATAAAGGGTTCATATTCGTAAAAAAACAACATGCGAAACATTCACTTTGCAAATTAGTACCCTATGAACTGTATGGAAAAAGTTTTCTTTGATTTGTGGGTGTTCTAATACTCTAACCTTTGTTGGACTCGAAGAGTGTTTTAATCCTTGACAGAAATGGGACCGATTGGCATTAAAAAAAAAAGTCAAATCTATCGATTTTCTCGCTGGCTGTACATTTTATCAAAAATCTGTGAATGTCGATTGTCATCACTCAAAAAGTTAGTAAAGGTCTCCTAAGAGCATTTTCGCGTAGCAGCAAGGGATCTAGTAGCTGCCCTTGCTGCCCCATCTCAACTTTCCACCCTGTATACATGACCGACATTCAACTCGAAATTAATCCTTCTGCAATGGAATTAAAAATCAAGTTGATTTGTCGCTGGTTTCTCTGTGGCGTACAGAGCACGTCACTTCGTTTGTTTCGTGGCGGTGAAGAGGTTAAAAACGGTCCTGACATTGCATCACGCGCGCAAACCAATCCCTGCTTTGTTTCTGAATTTTAACCAATCAACATGCAAGGCAACCTCGAAAATGATTCGTATTTGAATCATACGTCGTTTTGGTTTAAAGTATGGCCACTTGTCCAATAGTGGACAGGCTAGACAGTTTGTGTAGAACAGCGCCATCTACCGTAAATACCGTTCAACTATTTCGCATCTTTATTGACTAATTGATATGATAGGCCATGTAACTCTAGTAGGTTCGGATAGATGGCGTTGATCCCGAAATATATTAATATTAGTTCCTTTTTTTAACACGGTGTCGCTAGTCTTAAGATTGTGTGATCGGTACAACTTACTTTCACTTTCATAATTACACCTCTCGAACGATGGTCATCTTTTTAATCTCCTCAACTTCATCCTGAAAAACCTATTTTCTAATTAACACCACTTTTTGTGTGGAATTGGTCTGAGTTACGCTTCCTGACTTATGATTTATTCGTAGGTTCGACTACAAGGGACCGCTGGGCCCGGCTGTAGGCACAGTTCTGTCTGATCAGTACTTTACTTACTTTAACCTTTGTTACCAGCAGCAGTTCCGTCCGCAGCCAGTGAAGAAGCTAGAGCCGTTCGGCGCGGCGGCGCTCTACCCCCCCGCTCCCCCCCTACAGACGCAGCTCGTGCACAACATCGTCTAAACATTCCTCACAAAATAACATACATACCTACAGAGTATGGCGATATTTTTGACAAAAAATCTTTTTTTTTTTCTGATAGCAATTTTTCCCAAATGCTTTTTCTCACTATAGTTGTTGCTGGAGCTTATTTTGACAGTAGTTTTCCCGATTTGAATCGAAACAGACAGTGTCGTGGAGCTCTTGTTTCTGTTTGTTTTTGGCCCTTCGGGCCGTGCAAACTTAACGTAATCTAAACCTATCTGTTTCTGTGTCGATTAAAATTGGGGAAAAACGCGATTTTGAAAGTAACTTCGGTAAGAAACCGTAGTGGGAAAAATCATTTGGGGAAAAAATGGGAATGGAAAATAAAGGAGAAGGAAAATAAAATAACCGTCTGAACAAGAACATGAAAATAATATTCAACCCGTTTGGATTCGGTGCCAGCTTTAGCAGGAGTAAACCCATAGTCTTCTAACTCACCTACATGCTGTCAAGGACCCTAATTCATGAGCCACCATAGAATCTTTTCAAAGGAAAAGTCATTGCGATTTTCCTTGTTAATTAAATGCGATGTCATTATGACGTTTACTGTGAAATGGTTTCATGTCGGCTCATGAATTAAAGTCCTTGGCCGTGCTATATTGCGCTTCTATCACTCCTGGTTTTTTGTTGTTTTTTCTTTTACAAAAGTGTTGCCACATTAACATGTTTTTCCATCAGAAATGTGACAGTTATGTAATTATGTATAATGGTATCCTCATTTGATGGCAGTGGCAAACATAGCTCAATTTTATTGACTGTAATGCTAAATATTAGGTGAATTGTATTGAAAAATGAAATATTGTATTAAAAGACATCACAATAACGGATAATGTATTATATTATTTTTATATTTTTAGTCTGTATCTCTTATAATAAGTTCTTATACAAATGCTATTAATGTAGGTAGGTACTTAATTTTAAAGCGAATGTGATTTTTATACAAATACAAAGCAATAATAAGTAATCTGGTTGTTTTTATAAAAAGTTTTTGACTTATATTGTGCAGTCGAACAAAGTGATTTCATGTACCATCAGCCAAATATGTGGTCTACCACCCTAAAGTTGATAATCGTTTGCATGTCATAAAACAATAATGCCAATAGACGTGTCTGTCAACTTGAAAGTTCGACTTTAGCGACGTATTCATTTGATAGGAATTTGTTTAAAAATTAATATACCACTTATTTGGCTGGTGGTACCAGGCTGGAACCTTTTATTAATCAATTTCACTATGATTTTCTTGACAAAAGTATGAGATGTCAACATGAAATTAGTATTAGTAGCACTAAAGTGCAATGACGGCCTCACGGTCCCACCGGAAGACCAGCGCCAGCTTTTGAGCCGGCATTATGCTGAGGTGGGTCCGTTTCGTGAACAGTAACAGTTTTTTTTTTTTTTTCTCTTTCTTTTATGTAATTATTCTGTCACTGTTCCGAATAAATGTATTTTCTTTCTTTCTTTCTTTAAAGTTCCACCCTGGTGCACAATATTCAGTTTCTTTGACTGTTTGTGTACTCGTAGACGAAAAACGGTCGGTATTTGGGCGTTTTCAAAGAGTACCGTTTTTAAAAAAATTTGGAAAATATATATGGTTTTTCCTACTCAGAATCAAGAGCACAATCGATCCCGATCGTTTAAAAAAGTCCCATTTTTCATACAAAAGTTTGAGTTATTTTTGTCACGCCCCTACTGTGTATGGAAAGAACGTCGCAGAAATCATTTTTTTGGGACATTTTTTTAAACTATCGTAATCGGTTGTGCTCTTGATTCTGAGTGGGAAAAAAACCATATTTTTCCAATTTTTAAAAAAAAAGGTAAACTTTTCTTTGAAAACACCCATTGCCATGTTCGTAGGCAATTGTCCGGCTGGTCCAGCCACTCCTGTAGGCATCTGCTGGGCTACTACGAAACTCGAAACTCGAAGTTCGTGTCGTGCTGTCCCTCTGACACTTACACTATTTAATACGAGAGCGAGAGGGAGGGGATGAAGGTTATCCAAATATGTCTAGCCGGAGAAGCGAAGCAGCAGCCTCCTATGATGCGGCAGGAACGCTTGCCAGGAGTAATGTGGCCGGGCGTCCTTGTAGAACCGCGTGAACCAGATGTTGAGGCGCTCGGGGTGGTCCGACTGGTCCGAGCGGCCCTGCCCCTGCGTGTACCCGAAGTTAGTGAACTTGCGGTCACGGTCTATGCCGTACAGAAGGGTTTCCGCCCACGCTACAAGTTGGGATTGAATAATAAATAACCATTGGGGGTTGCCCAGACGATTTTACGATTTAGTGACCTGTTTGCGAAATATTCAATTTTAAAGTGCTGGTAGACCAGCGCTGGCTGTACCCAAGGAGTCCGCATTTTATGCTGAGGCGGCACCATTTCGGGCACAAATAAATAAGTATTAATTTTTTTTTGTACTTTGGTAAAGTAAAGTCGCCGACATTGGTAGAAAGATAGCGAAGCACAAATGGCAAAGGGCGGGACATATTGCCCGAAAAAATGATTTTCAATCGACTTGCCTGGGATATGAGCAGCGGGAGAAAACTCAGCCAGAGACAGTACGGGTTCACGCCTCAAAAAAGCACGGAGGACGCATTGTACGACGTGATGACTTACATCAGGGAGGGGGTCCAGCGCAAATAGATAGTCGCTGTAGTTTCACTGGACATCCAGGGAGCATTCGTGTAACTTTGTGCAATTTCAATAATAATTTTCAATAATTTTAATAATAATAATAATTTTTTTTTTTTTAAGTCTAGTATTTTTTAAGTAGTTTTTAGGCAGGGCTTTTAGTTGTGTATTAGATTTTAATTTCATATATAATAATTGTGGCTATACCCTACCAGGGTGCATAATTTCTGTAAGTACTAGTACTTATAAGTCTTATGTTTTTGCCACATAAATGAATACTGAAATTCGACGGGGCATGGTGGCCAGCAATGATCAGGGAGCTATACTTGAGAACTTATTTTTTTCGTGGTGTAGAGTTGTTCTGAATTGGAGACCATGGGAACAGAAAAGACCGTGGGCAGACCGCAAATGAGATGGCAAGATGATATAAAAAAAAACCGGCCAAGAGCGTGTCGGACATGCCCAAAATAGGGTTCCATAGCCATTAAGAAAAAAATAAGTAGTAATATTTTTCTAAGGATTTCGTATTTTATACGGAATTTTCCAACTTTAGGTACATTTTATACCTTAGGCTGCTATTTACTCATAAACTACTAATAATTCTCAAGCAAACTTAGCCGTTATATTTTTTCTTGAAAGTTTGATATACTTACTACCATCCTGAATTTTTTGTTATATCTATTATTTACTAGCTGTTGACGGCGGCTTCGCCCCGTTGTATTTTTTGTTTCATGAAAACCTATTGATAATAACAAACGCAACAAAATAATAATTAGCGAAATCGGGTCCCGGCGTTCCCGAGTTCTGCGCTTAGCAACACATTTTACGATTCATTTTTATTTATATCTAGATCTAGATACTCTAAGCTATTTATTTATAAACAGATCTAGATACTACCTAGATACTAGACATTTGTATGTCCCGAATAAACTTTTTGTTTTTCATTTTCAAATTTTCAATCGAGCGTCCCCGTCCCCCCTTTAAAATCTAAACTGTGGGGTGGAAAAAATTAAAAAAAATCAGGAAGTAGATATATCAAATTTAAAAGGAAAATTATATTGCTTGAGAATTATTAGTAGTTTGAGTAAATGGCAGCCTAAGGTATATAAAACGTACCTAACTTGGAAGATTCCGTACATACGAAATCCTTAGAAAAATATAACTTTATGTTTTCGGAATGGCTACGGAACCCTACCCTGAGCGTGTCCGATACGCTCTTGGTCGGTTTTTAAAATTGAGTATCTGTAGAAATGGGAACTTATGGAATTGGGAATATGTAGTCAACCAATTTAATTCCTAGGTCACCGTGGAACCCTGTCATAGTAAATAATATTATTTGCCTTTAACAATGTTTCTTGGATGACGTAAAATGTCATTACGACACGGTTCTGTGATGGCCTAGGAATGAGATTGGTTGACTGTACAACTGGGTACACCCTGCGTTTCAATCGTTAACATAATTATGCAAAAACTTACATGAAACAACAACCATTAGAATTAGAAATATAATCTGGGGGTTCAACATTTTGACCTCTTTCATCGTCAATGTCACAGATTTGAATGGCAGGAATCCAATGTTTGGTTTGTATGAGAGAATGTATGTTAGTGATTGAATGTTGGATGTAATATGGGCCCAAGTGTGAAATTGATTTGTATATGAAACATTACAACAGTCAATTAATATTTTGAATGGGTAAAATATATACCTCATTTATAATAGGCAATTGGATTTGCATAGTTACAAGTCTTTATTTAACTTAAGTATTAGTTTGTGTAATTTATCAAATCAGGTGTTACTTTGCAAGGAACGTGCGTTCATGCAGTTCCTCCATCTCCACGCTGTAAGAACACACACAAATCACACATCACCACAATACACTGACGCGTTTCGATGTCAATCAGAGCTCATCTTCAGAGCAACACAACCGTTCACCATACTACCAGATGTTATACTAACGTACAGATTGCTAATATGTATGTAGCTAGGACGAACAAACCAAAACAAACATTTTAATTGATCACTAACTCCCCAATTACCCACTTTATTTTTCTCAAACAAACTACCCACAAAATTTTCACATAAAATCACGAAACTACCGTGAGACTCACTCATATTAAATGATATTGTAACGGATAACTCACGTCTTAAACCGAGTTTAGCTCGACATGTTTCGGGCTATTTCGTAGCCCTTCTTAGGAGCACGCGACTCGGCTGCCGCAACACGCACACTACGCGCCACCGCTCTGCTCGCGCGACTGCCCGACGAAGCTAACACCGGCGCACAACTACCCGCATTTTTATCGTCATTTTTGAAGAAGGGCTACGAAATAGCCCGAAACAGTCAAGCTAAACTCGGTTTAAGACGTGAGTTATCCGTTACAATATCATTTAACATAAAATCACCTTGAATTTTTGTTTATTTATTGTGAAGGCATGTTTTGATCCTATCCTATCCTATATAGATAGTCTTAAATCGGATTCGCGCTGTCATCGTTCATCTACCATTACCTCTCATATTTCGTTTCCTAGAATTTTTTTACTGTACAACGGTAAAACCTACTAGACACTGGCAAAATTGTCCTCCAATGGACAGAGCCTTATTTTTCTAAAACTATAATCTAATCTAGTCTTAAACCGTTACCCCCCTATATGACCTCCCTCCTGAAATCCCTCGCCCTGTCAATTTAAATTTCCTTCTTGCAATAGCACACACCCATCTTATAACTGTACCAGGGATGTAACGGATGTGGTTTTATCGGAACCGAAAGCGAAACCAGATGATTACAATTTAGTTTATCGGAACCAGAAACGGAATCGGAACCGGAACCAGAACCAGAGCCTGAGTGATACGTGGACGAGGTGTTAAGGTCAGGTCTTCTAAACCTGAGGGTCTATTGTGTAACAATTCTGAAACTCGCGATCACAATCAAATGATAGTTTTCGCATACGCGAGTGTCAGAAACGTTACATAACTAGCCTTCTGTTTGTTTTTGATGGACGCCGCTCATGTCCAGTCGCCGCGGTAAGCATTGATATCCGATATAACTTCCGTTTCAAAAATAACGGAACCGGATGTTTATTATCAAACGGAAGTTCCGACTTAACGGAAACGGAATCGGAGCTCCGTAAAATCCCTGAACTGTACTTTGTAAATTTATTAAAATTAACAAATTGTTTTTGTAAGTAGTTTAACAAGTTTTATGTTTGTGTTATATGTCAGGAACTTTTTAGTACAGCATCGTTGACAAAGGGCATTCGGTATGGTACCATGCAGAATAAGGTATTTAAAGTTCCCTGGTTTGATTGTGCCGGCCTTTCCAGGGGCCTTCTTGTGTCAGCACTACGTGTTCGATCTGGTCACATTCCACTTAATTGTTTTTTGCATTTGATGAGAGTTGTGCAATCACCTTTGTGTATGGGATGTAATAAGACTGAAGACCTTATTCACTTGTGGAATGTAATCAGAATAAGGACATCAGAGTCAGGTATTTGGATGGTATGGGCTTGTTCAATGGAGGTGTAAATGTAATTCTGAGTCAACCACTTTCAGAAGAAGCGACGCGAATTTACAGATTCATTGGACGGGCCTCTGCATCCAGACGTGGTTTCAGTGCAAGGGAGAGTGTAATATCTGTCTGTAGTGTGGTGTATATATCTGAGGCTCCCCATGAGGCTGACATAGTCACATTTGGTGTGCTAAAGCCTCGTTAAAATATCAGAAAGAAAAAAAATTTGTTTGTGTTGTCTTATTTTAGATTCTCATCCGATTACCGCACACTGAATCTACGGAACAATGGCTAAACTGATAAGTCTTTTCCATTTTCGACATTGGTGGAATCATCGATAGTATTGATGGAGCTATACTTTCAAGAATTGAATTGAATTGACAGTCTTACCCTAAATATTAAAATCCAGCCATCTGATTATGGCTAGAACAGCCGATTGCAGATTTGAAACAGGGAAAAAAAAGATAGTCTTAGGATGGACACTTTTCTGTAAAAATAGCCAAACATTCTGTCTGATACAGTTTTTTAGTTAACAAATAATCTATATAAAACAACATCAAAATCAAAAAAGATATTTTGACTTTGACTTTGAAATGATATTGTAGCAGATAACTCACGTCTTAAATCAATTCTTCTCAGCATATATTTGTCCACTGCTGGACATATGCCTCTTCCATGGATTTCCATGTTGACCTAGATGCGGCAAATCTGGTCCAGGTTGGTCCTGCTGTCTTACGGATATCATCCGCCCATCTAGCTGGTGGTCTTCCTACGTTTCGGCTTCCAGTGTAGTGTTTTCTGGCTCCATCTATCATCCCCCGCGTGACAAACGTGATGGAGCTCAACATGTTTTGAGCTAATTCGTAGCCCTTCCTCTAGGAGCAACGCGACTCGGCGGCTGTTGCAATGCCGCTCTGCTCGCGTTGCTCTTAGGAAGAAGGGCTACGAATTAGCCCAAAACATGACGAGCTAAACTCGATTTAAGACTTGACTTATCAGGTACAATATCATTTAATATGAGTGAGTCACCTATACCTAACATCTCGCTATGCACCATTCGGGAACTCCAAGCTCATTTCATAAAAAAATGCATTTTTAATCAAAAAAGTCTTATATTAAACACTTATATTTCACTAGACACGCACTACTTCTTCTTGTTCTGAGGCCTGTTGGGTGGGCCTCGCGCCAGCGGCGCCGGCCGCCCGCGGTTGCCGAAGGCGCCGCGACTGCCGCCCCGCCCGCCGCGCATGTTGCCGCCCCCGCGCCCCTTGGAGACCTCGCTGCGGCCCCGGGACTTCACCTGCCAGACAAATACATTATTAGTGAACCGTTCAGAACTCGGACCAACTATGACTTTGTAGAAACCATTAACCTTCAAGAGGTTTAAAAGACAACTATGTTTGGCCGTAAAATAGTTATGAAAAACATCTCTTCATCATAACTGCAATAAGTGGGGTTCTTCCTTCTGCGGCTTACCATCAAGGCTTAGAATATCTGATGCTGACAGGGGTTTGAGTAATTAAACAATTGACCACTAACCTGTGTTTCTTCCTTGACCATGTCTATAACTTCATCTGGGATTCTCAAGTATTTGATGGTAGATCCTCTAATGTAGCACTCGGGCATCCGCCAGAACTTATCACCATCTCGCGACGTGCAAATGACCTCTCTTAAGTTGATATTCATCCAGTTATCACAAGAAACCAAGTGTCCGTTGTATGTTTCGCCATTCTTTAATTCGACGAGCATTGGATGGTTCTGTGCGGTTCGTAGAAGCGATAATGGAAGCATTTTGACGAGTTTTAGAATTGATAATATATATATTTTTTCACTATTTGTAATTACGTCGCGATTTACTTTTTTTAGTTTTAGCTACACAAACAAATTTAGTAGCGTCGTATAGGTTAGAAAACTGAGTACTTTATACTGCAAATGAATACTTTCGTAATTCAATATGTTTTCTAATGCAAAAAAATATTTAAAAGTAATTACCAAAATTGTAATTTAATTAAACAGATTACAGTTCATTATAAAAACTTATTAAGAACACTAAATTTACTGAGAAACACAAACGTTGTCTGTCATAAATTCAGCGCACTAATAAATAGTTAAGTTAATGCTTCAGCGTCACTATAAAACACCACTAAGTGTCAATGTCAATTTGACAATGAGTATTGGCTGAGTAGCCATTTTGATCCGACGTTACGCGTTTTATTACTTGGCTGAAACAGTTTGTTTTGAAAAAAAGTTACAGCTGTTTGTCACTTTTTTGACGTTTCTCTTATTTCGTGTTTCGTTTCCGAGAGATTGCCGATAAATTGTAAGTATTATTCGAAAAGTGCTTAATTAAACTCAATCAATAAAGTGCCCAGACCAGAAAGAAGAAAACTTAGTTTCGGTCAATTTTATAGTACTCAGTTATTATCCACTTCTATAAAAAGTAACTTTTAGCACATAAAATTCGTATTCCCACGAGGTGCCGTCACCGTAATTAGGTATACGCATTATGTATACATTTCTTTCACATGATAACTGTAAATTAGTCGTCCAGACACGCGATTAATAAACATTAGAGCGTTTTAGGGCCAAGTTTAACCCATTTAAACTGCGCAGATACGTAAATTTATTACGTTTTCAGGTACTTTTCAAGATGCCACAAGCGCGGCGTAAAACACCTTTTAGCGGGAAAGCGAAGAAACAACAACTGCAATCGAAGAAGCAGAATAGAACGCTGTTACTGTCTTGTGAGTCTATTGCTCTTAAAGCTCTTAAGTTCACGATTATTCTAAAGTATTTTAGTAATTCTAAATATATTGTTCTAAAGTAGCTTTCCATGTGGTATAAACTGCGTTTACTTTTTGTTGGATGGTTTCATCCAAGTTTTTAAAGTAAAATTACATTGTGGCTTTCTTTGACGTTAAATTAAAACACCCATGCCAAATTTCATGACTAAACCCAGCAGTTGTTATTTCGAAATTTTATCCTTATCCCATGGGGATATTGGGATATAAAGTAGCTTCTTTATGTGTTATTCCAGATGTCCAACTATCTACATACCAAATTTCATGACTCTAAACCCAGCGGTTATTAGTTCGAGATTTCATCCCTATCCCGTGGGAACATCAGGATAAAAAGTATCCTATGTTTTAATCCAGGTTATAAACTAACTTTTTGGCAAATTTCATTCAAATCCGTACAGCCGTTTCGGCATGAAGAAATAACAAACATACTCACTCACTCACACTCATAAACTTTCACATTTATAATATTAGTAGGAGGATACACTATGCAAAATAAGTAGCTAAGTAGGTAAATTAGTATGAAAAGTGACCGACGGTCTTGGGCTAGACACTTGGTGCTCCGAGGCTAGGGCTTCCGCAGTCCACCTATTGCTGACCCTTGGCCTATTGTAACGGTGGAGCTATTGTTGACTAATTTGCGCATCAATAACCATTGCAGCATCCCCTGGCTCTCTAGGCCAGGACGTGGTCTCGGTGAACTACCAGCCGTCCCGAGGAGGCCGCGGGGACAAGAACCGATATGCCCTCAAGTTCTACCGGGAGACCGATGCGGAGCTCATGATGAAGAAGGAGGATGCTATGTAAGTGACACACTGCCTGCACACAATTGGGTACCACATACGTACACACACGTACGTACGTACGGCGACATTTGACAACTGTCAATCCGACCTTTTTTTTTAATCAAACAGACCAAGGCACAAAACCTATTAATCTCACGAAACGTGATTTTTACTAGAGATGGGCTGAACATGGGTTTCAACGAATACGAATTCGGCCGAATGTTCGGTCAAACTTTTACCGGCATAATTGAGTCATTTACGTAAAAAATACAAGTCTGAACTTGTTTACGCAAACAAGCGGTACCCTTCCGTAAAAGTTGTAATTTAATCATGCAACTCTTGATTAAAACAAAAAACTTGCTTAATTTCTCACAATAAAATTCACAAACTTGACAAGTGACAGTAATGTGTCACAATCTACTCGGCAATGATGGTCTTTCCGAAAGCAGCAAAATTACTTCTCTTCGCGGCTTTTTAAAAATAAATGTTATGATCAGTGAAAAATGTATATCTACCTTTCTCTATCCCCAGGAAAGCTCTAAACCCAGTCCCGGAGACAGCGCTGGAGGTGGACCCCCACGAGTTCTTCCCGGAGGACCTGGCCTTCCCCAAGCGACCCCCGTGGGACTTCAACATGTCCCCTGCGCAGCTGGACGCGCAGGAACACAAGTACTTCACGGTCAGTTTGATTTTAATGTTTTTTTTATGGTTACTGGTTGAATTCAAAAATTCAAAATTCAAATCATTTATTCAGTAAATAGGCCGCAATGGGCACGTTTACACGTCATTTTTTAAACTACCAGCGCTTTCGGAAAGACCATCATTGCCAAGAAGAATGCGCCGCAAGAAACTTGGCAGAATGTCATTTTTTTCAAAATAAAATAATTACAAATATCCCCATATATATTATATAGTCGAAAGGATCCCTGATCCGGGATCCTTTCGACTGTCATAATTTTATGAGTCATAATGTAATGTTTGTCATAATTATTGTTAGTCAATTTTTTCCCCCCTGAAACCATACATTTTCATATTTTTTTAAATGATCATTCTGTAGAACTCTATAGGTTAGGTTAGTTTTATAACAATTCTGAAAAACAAATGGTTTAAAAGAAAAAAAAGAGTAATATTTGAAACATTACCATTATGACTAGAGAGCGGATTTGAAGTAGCGATTACAAGTTTAATGTGGATATGAGTAGTGCGATCAAACTTGCTTGTCTTATTATTTACTTACCGCAATGCAATCTTATAGATAATTAAATTCAATAAATGTTATTCTCGCAACAAACTTTATGTAAAGAAAAATATTATATTCTAATTAAAGGAGTTTTATACAGCAAACATAAGAGATCCAATTTATTACGCACCTTGTCAAAAATCATTACTAACTTGTACTAGTCTTATCCATATTAAACTTGTAATTTATTCCAAACATGAAACCTCCCTGATCTGGTCGTGACGTTCCAGGAGTTCGTGTCGGGGCTGCAGGCGAGCCCGCGCTGGCGGCACATGTCGTACTGGGAGCTGAACCTGGAGACGTGGCGCCAGCTGTGGCGCGTGCTCGAGATGTGCGACGTGCTGCTGCTTATTGTGGACGTGCGGTTTGCGGTAACCACTATTTATATTATCGAAATATATATTATATTTTATCTACATGCATATCGTAACTTCCCTATTATATGTTCAGAAACGACTATCAAATGGCCTTTATTAAGAAACCTGGTATCTGCGGGTGCATCTTAATGTTCACATTAAAGTACAGTGCATCTTAATGTTTACATTAAAGTATCGGTAATACTTTTTTTACAATGCATATCTGTACATATTGTAGAAAACTTATGACATGCATGTAGATAATAATTATTATTCAGTCAAAGTCAAAGTCAAAGTCAAAATACAGGCCATATCTGAACATATTATAGAAAACTTATGATATGCATGTAGATAAAGTTATATATGCGGCTATACATAATTAGGCATTAAAACACTCGTGTGATCTTATTATGAAACTCGCCTACACTCGTACTTTAATGCCTCTCATTATGCACCAGCCACATAAATAACTATTTTTTATGGCTTCCACTCTTGCCGTTTTATTCTAGCAAGACGTATTTTGCCAATGTCGACGTAGAGACATTACACACATGAGGAGGCTGTTCGGTTTATGAGAATTTTGATTTTTGGGGGAGGATATTGAAATAATTGGGGACCACTCAAAACTGACATGACTTTACCGGCCGAGCAATACCGACCTGATATTTGGTAGCCCAAATGGCTTCGAAATAACAGCGCGGTAAATTCCGGTCACGCAATATCCAACCGGTATGAATAAAACCGCTCTAACATTCCCGACCTGATAAATACCGGCATGATAATCAGAAGCCAATAATTACCGACATGTTTTTGTTGAATTGTTTTTGGAGAATTTGCTTAGACTACGATTCCACCAGAGATGCGCGAGGATGTGTCACGGGGAATAAATAAATAAATAAATAAATAAATATCACGGGACAATTCACACCAATTGACCTAGTCCCAAAGTAAGCTTAGCAAAGCTTGTGTTATGGGTACTAAGCGACGGATAAATATAATTATATAGATAGATACATACTTAAATACATATTAAACACCCAAGACCCGAGAATAAACATCCGTATTTTTCATACTAATATCTGCCCCGACACGGGAATCGAACCCGGGACCTCAAGCTTCGTAGTCAGGTTCTCTAACCACTAGGCCATCTGGTTGTCAACGTGAATGTGTTTTTCATGAACCAATAGAAACGCTTCATTTACCTCGCCTCGCTCCGCTCCGCTGTTTCCACGAGAAACACATTCTTGGTGGAAACGCACCTCTAATATGACTATGTCAGCCTCATGGGGAGCCTCAGACAGTTACAATCTCCCTTATCTCAAAGTCTGGATGCAAATCCTGTCTAACGAACTTGTAAATCAGCAGCACTTCTTCTGAAAGCAGGCGACTCAGTGTGACGTGTACACCTACATTCAACAAGTACCTACCTACATACCATCAATATACTGTCTCCAATGTCTCTAAGTATAAACATTTTTGAATTTTGAATTTTTATGATCATGCAAGCAATCAATCAATGGTGTTCATGCAGTTCCCCCACCTCCATATTGTAAAAACACACACAAATCACACAAACCCATCTATCACCACCACCACGCCACACTGACGCATTTCGAACTCAGAGTTCATCTTCAGAGCAACACAACCGTGTTACCACCAGATATTAGACTCCGCAAGGTAACATCTGATCCAATTTATATCCTCCCCCTCAGGGCATGATGTTCCCCCCCTCGCTCTACCAGTACGTCGTGCAAGAACAAAAGAAGGATATGATCCTGGTCCTGAACAAGGTGGACTTAGTGCCCGCGGAGGCGGTGGTTGCCTGGAAGAAGTATCTCACGGAGACCTATCCCGGGCTAAAGGTTGTTTACTTCACTTCATGTCCGGGGTACAATCTGAACGGAGCCACGAGCGACAAGGCTGGTGAGTTAAAGTTTAAAGGTCTCTCCCCACAACGTATCATGCATGACCAGGGAGCGTAGCTTTGGCGCGGGTGACGTTATTATGGCGTGAAGTCTCATCTAGGATGTTTTTGAAACAAAATTACAACACTGCAATGATTCTTAATATAATAATTTAGTGGTGATGTAAATTTAAAAAACGATGTGAATTATTTTAACACAGGACTCACTTTTGTACCTTGTCAATTTAACGTCATGTTTGAAAAGCCTTACGAAATTGTGTAACGACTGAAATCGACAAGGTACAGCAATGATCACTTATTTATGACGTTGACTGTACTTGGGCGAGCTAAAACTCAGTACCAAGTATCATCATCATCATCATCATGTCAGCTGAAAGACGTCCACTGCTGGTCATAGGCCTCCCCCAAGGCTCTCCACTCAGACCGGTCTTGTGCTTTCCGCATCCACCGCGATCTTAACCAGGTCGTCGCTACATCTTGTTGGAGGCCTATTGACAGCTCGTCTCCCGGTCCGCGGACGCCATTCGAGAACATTCGAGTACCAAGTATACCGCAACAGTATTCATACAAATATATATTAGTGATTGTGGTTCCTGTGTGTAGGGCTCCAGACGCGGCGGCGGCGCGGGCGCCAGCGCATGTGCGCGGAGGGCGCCAGCAAGCTGCTGGAGGCCTGCCGGGACCTGGTCGGCGCCGCCGTGGACCTCGCCTCCTGGGAGAACAAGATCAGGGAGGAAGCCAGCCGAGAGTTCGATTACGACGACGTCGCTGAAGTCGGTGGGTTCATTACATTATTGATCTTTATCTACACCCATATAGTCAATCCTCAATTATGCGTTCAAAAACCATAGGTAATGACCAGCATTACGACGTTGGATGCGCTGTATCGTAATACAGCGCACGGGGGAGGGGGGGGGGCGCAGTTCGTGGGGCAGACATACCTACCTAGTAAGAGTTAATGCAGGTCATTCTCAATGGTTCGCGGAACACATGATAGAGGATTTAATATATGGATATAGATAAAATATTATATACAACTGTACGTAATTAGGCCTTAAAACACTCATGTGATAAAATACTATTTCATGTCATTTCTTCTTTAATTTCATATATTGTAGTTTTTAAGTATTTATTTGCAACTTATATTTATACCCGCGGCTTCGCACACGTAAATCATTAGGTCCAGCAGCTGAATTGAAATTCCGGGAATTTAAAAAGTTCCCGTGGGAATTCCAGAAAATTAAATCGTTGTTTTCATTGACTCTCTCTCTCTCTTCAAGTGCCTCTCCAACTAGTGAAGGTTGGTAGTCAGCTCCACATATCTGATTCGGTCTTTTGCCAGTCTTAAAAGCTCCGCGGCGCTTTTAACTCCCGTCCATTCCCGGATATTGCGTAGCCACGATTTCTTCCTACGACCCACTACTCTTTTGCCTGCCACTTTGCCCATCATTATCAGTTGCAAGAGTTCGTATCTGTCATGTCTGTCTTTTCATTGACGTTACATTTAAAACAATCATGGTCAAGTTTCATGACTAAGCCCAGCGATTTTTATTTAGAGATTTTATCCCTATCCTGTGGGAATACCGGGATAAAAAGTATCCTATGTTTTAATCCAGGTTATAAAATAACTTTTTGCCAAATTTCATCCAAATCCGTCTAGCCGTTTCAGCGTGAAGAAGTAACAAATATACTCACTCACAAACATTCACATTTTTAATGTTAGTAGTATTATTATATTTTGAAAAAAAAAGACGTTTTGCCAAGTTTCTTGCGGCGCATTCTTCTTGGCAATGATGGTCTTTCCGAAAGAATTAGGCGCGGGAATCAAGTTAATATTTGAATAAATAAAGAAAAATATGAAAAATAAATTTGTGTTAAATACTTGTGATGTATAGATATCATTTAATAACATTGTAAATCTGTTTAAACAAAATATACCTCGTTGAGTTTCTAGCCGGATTCTTCTCAACAAAGGTTTTTCCGAACCGGTGGTAGTTTTTTTTGACATTCATAAGTGCTTGTTATAGCCTAAATTGAATAAAGATATTTTGACTTTGAATGCTTGCATTTTTAACCCGTAACATTCCGCAGGTGAAACGATTGTTCAACAAGCGGACACCACGTTCTACAAGCACGAGCGCTTCAAGAACGGCGTGCTGACCGTCGGCTGCGTGGGGCAGCCCAACGTGGGCAAGTCCTCTCTCATGAACGCCATCATGGGGCGGAAGGTCGTCTCCGTGTCCAAGACGCCCGGACACACCAAGCACTTCCAGACTATATTCCTGACGCCGCAGGTGAACTCGCCCTGCTTTTTAGTTGGTTTTAGTAATTTTAGTCATTATTGGTCAATTCAGTCACCAATAGTAATTTTAGTCATCATCATTGGTCAGTTTAGTCATTCAATTTACTCATGAATTGTCACTTTAGTCAGTATTAGTCCATTTAGATTTTTTCTTTTGTTTTGTTTGTTTAATAACACACTATGAATACTCTGTTTGTCCGAATTAAAGAAATTGAATTCAATTGAATTAATAATAATTTATACCCATGGTAAATTTAGTCATCAACAGTAAATTTAGTCATCAATGGTCTATTTAATCATTAAAAGGAAATTTAGTCATAGATGGTCATTTTAGTCATAAATAGTCAATGTAGTCATAAATAGTGACTTTAGTCATAATTTATCATTGTATTCAACAATTTCCGTCGACAATCTGATTTAATGGGTGAGGTTTTTTTTCCTAGTTGTCCATGGTAGTGTTTGTGCGCAGGTCCGGCTGTGCGACTGCCCGGGGCTGGTGTTCCCGTCGCTGGCGCCGCGCCCCGTACAGATCCTGATGGGCTCGTACCCCATCGCGCAGCTGAGGGAGCCCTACACCACCATCAGGTCAGTGTGTGACACCCCCCAAGGTACTGCCACCAGAGTTGAAGTCGAGACACGAGAATATAAACTGAGACATGGATGCACACAAAAACCAGAAAACGAGACCAGCGCTGGGAATTGAAACCAGGTCCTCACCATTCCGTGCTGCGTGCCATACCCCACACTACCAATGGACAGGAGTACAGACATGATTTTCTATGCATACATATCTCAGGTCGCTTATTTCTACTACGCTAGTTAAGCAGCAGCACTAGCGACATCTATGTTTCGCTCTCATCGAGAGACGTAAAACACTTTCGGAACTAACCGCTCACCCGGATTAGAGATGTCGCTTTACTTTTTGCTTATCTATCATTGTAATACAAACTAGACTAGTGTATTTAAATACAGAAATTTAGGTTAGGTCTGTTTGTATTTTTTATTTCAACTCCAAATTTGTGACTCTTACGGTCATCCCGTAAACCATATTGAAAATACGGGATGACCGTAAAAGTAACAAATTTGGTGTGGAAATAAAAAATACAAAAAGACTCCAAATAACCAATCACAGTCATAGGGATTTTGACATTTACTCATTTATTTAATTGATTCTCCTTTTGTGCAATCAGTTCCTCAAATCTCGTGGCACTGCCTATACCACAAAACATCGAATCACCATCATCATCAGCAGAGATTTGAATTTTTGCGGCAAAAGACTTGCAAATCGTACTGATTGAATTTAATTTTACCAATGTCGATAGTTGTGAAGCAGAAGAAGTTTTACGAAGATGTATAGATTTTTGAAAAAAAAATACTGTTAATCCAATTTTCAACCGAATCTGTTTCTCTTACCTAAACGTTGTCTTTTTTTTTTTTTTTTATTCGACTGGATGGCAAACGAGCAAGTGGGTCTCCTGATGTTAAGAGATCACCACCGCCCATAGACAACTGCAACACCAGGGTATTGCAGATGCGTTGCCAACCTAGAGGCCTAAGATGGAATACCTCAAGTGCCAGTTATTTCACCGGCTGTCTTACTCTCCACGCCGAAACACAACAGTGCAAGCACTGCTGCTTCACAGCAGGATTAGCGAGCAAGATGGTGGTAGCAATCCGGGCGGATCTTGCACAAGGTCCTACCACCTGCAAGTATCTGTATATTTTTTTAACCCCCGACGCAAAAAGAGGCGAGTTAGTTATAAGTTTGACCGCTACGTGTGTCTGGCTGTGGTGAACCGATTTGAATGCGATTTTTTCGGTTTACTAATGTTTCGGCGAATAACGTTCGGCAACCTGTTTCATTTCGCAACTTTTAATTTCCCAACTGTTTTAATATTTCTGTAAATATTTCAGGATTTTTATAAAACTAACCTAACCTAAAGGGTTCTACACGATGGCCCTGAAATAAGTCCTGAAATATTTACAGTTTTACCCCCTTATTCATAAACGACAATCAAACCTATTTTAGTTAAAATGCCGCTAAAATTCGTTTGTCCTTATCTGTCACTTCGACATTTGTATTTGTTAGAAAGGGACAAAGCATTTGTTATTTGCGAAATGAAAAGTTGCGAAATGAGACAGGTTGCCAAACGTTACGTTGCGAAAAGGCAGAATTCGGATTTTTTCATTCGAAAGCAGGATTTCAAGCGATGGTTCTTAGACATGTTTAATCAATCAACATTGAACTTTGAAGTGACAATGTCGGGGGTTTTGATGATCTTAATATATCGTACAGGTATTTAGGCGAGCGTTTGGATCTACCCTCTCTGTTGCGCATCAGTCACCCCGACAACGAGGACACGTGGTCGCCGCGGGACATCTGCGACGGATGGGCCAAGAAGAGGGGATACCTCACCGCCAAAGCTGCCAGGTAACAACCTCTCCCTCTCTCTGCTTTCCCTTTCCGCACTTCGCTCCCGGAATATAGAAAAGCCATGGATGATTTAGGTTCAAATCCTATCTGTTCAATTTTTTTCGATTTTATTGAGAAAGCTTTTTTTTTTATTCAACTGGATGGCAAACGAGTAAGTGGATCTCCTGATGGTAAGAGATCACCGCCCATATACACCTGCAACACCAGGGGGATTGCAGATGCGTTGCCAACCTAGAGGCCTAAGATGGGATACCTCAAGTGCCAGTAATTTCACCGGCTGTCTTCCTCTCCACGCCGAAACACAACAGTGCAAGCAGCACAGCACGATTAGCAAGCAATTAGCAGGATTAGCGAGCAAGACGGTGGTAGCAATCCGGGCGGACCCTTCTCTTATTCTGGATTTTAAAACTCCCTGATGTTGATGAGCTTTGTGTTGTCAGGTTGGATACATACCGCGCGGCCAACAGCATCCTCCGGATGGCGCTTGACGGCAAGATCTGCCTGTGGCTGAGGCCGCCTGGCTTCGCTGCCGAAAGAGGTACGAACAGATATTAAATAAAAAAATTAATAAATACATTTATTCGCAACACTTGGCCGATGGGGTCAGAAGGTTCTCGAATGGCGTCCGCGGACCGGGAGACGAGCTGTCGGTAGACCTCCAAGATGGAGCGACGACCTGGTTAAGATCGCGGGTCAGATCGGTCTGAGTGGAGAGCCTTGGAGGAGGCCCTATGTCCTGCATTGGACGTCTTTCGGCTGACATGATGATGATGATGATGATTCACAACAATAATTTACAATATACACAAGACAAGACTAGTACGGCCTTTAAATCATGAGCCACCATGGAACTATTTCACACTAAACGTCATAGTGATATCGCATTAATTAACAAGGAATATCGTCATGACTTTTCCTTTGACAAGGTTCATGGTGGCTCATGACATGAACTAAAGTCGTTGTCTGTACGATGATAAATAAAAGTTAATCCGGGTAACTCACGTCTTAAATCGAGTTTCTCGTGTTATTATGTCTTGTTTTAGCCCCTTGTTGAACAATCTACTATTTAATAGGTGACTCAGGAGACATTACCATGGCAACAAGCTACACTTAAAAGTCGATTGACACTTATAATAGTTATAATAATTAGAAGGATGTATTACTATTTTACTATATTTTATCGACAGATGCCATCCAATCCTCTGAGGAGTTGAAGTACGTCCGCTGGGTCCAGGCCCTGACGTCGGAGCCGCCAGCCGCGACCAGCACCAGCTCGGAGTCCGACGGACAGACAGACACGCCGACAGACGCGGAGGACAGCGACACAGACAGCGAGGCCAATATCGCTATGGCCAACAAGTTCGCTGCCCTAGGGAGTGATATGTAGAGAAAGTTGCTGAACGTCTGGTTAAGTGACAGACTCACTGAGAGTTTAGTTACTAAGGAACTGACTCACTGAGTGTTTAGTTACTAAGAAACTTACTCACTGAATGTTTAGTTACTGAGTAACTGGCTCACTGAGTGTTTAGTTAATAAGTAACTGGCTCACTGAGTGTTTAGTTACTAAGGAACTGACTCACTGAGTGTTTAGTTACTAAGAAACTCACTCACTGAATGTTTAGTTACTGAGTAACTGGCTCACTGAGTGTTTAGTTACCAAGTAACTGGCTTACTGAGTGTTTTTAGTTACTAAGTAATTGAATCACTGCCTCTTTAGTTACTGAGTAACTGACTCACTGAGTTTGTAGTTCCTAACTAATTGACTTATTGAGTGTTTAGTTACTAAGAAACTAACTCACTGGGTGTTTTGTTACTAATAACTGACTCACTGAGTGTTTAGTTTCTGTTAACTGACGCACTGAGTATTTAGTTACTAAGATCCTAAGTTGGAAGTAACCTTTGTGTATTTCTTTATTATAAATATTGATTTAAACAAAGACTTGTTATTACTGTAGAAAGTACACAAATAATAGTAGATTTATATGATGATTATTGCATTTATATTTCAGACAAAGCAAAAGGCTAAGTTAGTTTTATACGCTTCGCATGAGCAGCTTTAATTGTTAACATTATGAAATAAAAAAATATTCATATTAAATTTTTAATACGGTCTATTTGCTAGATTTAACATTGTCATCTCTTTTACCATTAAGTGAACACACACACACACACACACACACACACACACACACACACACACACAAACACATACATACCTGCGTTTATTGGATCCTCTGCACGCTTATCTAATATTAAGATAACTGTACTTTTATAATTGGTTTATATCCAGTATACCTTGTGGAAGAGCGGGGTCCCCTGGCACAAGCATTGTTTTGCTTAAAAGGTGGCCCCAACCTTGTTCTATTGTAACAATGTATTATTTAAACCAATAAACTTTTTCATTTTCATTTTCATGTTATTTACATATCCGTATTTTGCAAGTTGGATTTGTTTAGCCTCGTAAAGCCCATTTACCGAAGCCTACAGTTTCTCTAAGAACACTTTATTCCCAATAATGACATAACATGACAATGCAAAAAAGGTATCTGATCTGTTATTATAAATGATCGAATTTTTTTGTGAAATATGTAAATGTTGGTTGAAAACATCGAATTGTTTAGCATCACTTTAAAAGAGATAAGTATTATAGTAATTTTATTTAAAATCTTATTGTCAGTTATGTTCTAGTATTTAGTGTTGCTCGTTGGCTAGTTTGCTAGTTGGCTCTCTAAGTGTTGCTGTATTTATTGCGAAATAAAGTATTTTATAATAAAATGTGTTTATCTTCATAATGGTATCATTCTACATATGAAAAGGTTAAATAGTATATTTTTATCGAGGGACTAAAATAAGCCAATATACATACACCCGACGTGGTTAGCCACCCGAGCTTTAGCGAGGGTGTCTATTTATCCGAGGGTTTATATTGGCTTTTAGAAAACTTTTACAGCCTTATTCATAAAAAGTTAGAGCCTCCTTGAAGGCTCCTTGAAGGCCCGATGCTAAAAAACATGATTCATAAACGTCTGTTAGCGCTAATCAGTCGATCAAGGCTCTGCTAAAGTTAGAGGACCGTAGACCCTCCTTTATCTCCCTGCTAAGTCACAAAATGGCCGCCACAAGTTTGAACAGCTGACTTTGACAAGAGCAAAAAACCATACCGAAGATATTTATAGTGAAGGCAGGGCTACGCAAAGATTAAAAAAAAAACAGGAAAATTTATTTTCAGGAATTTGTATTTAAAAATCCTCTAAATTAGCAACAATAAATTAACATAAATATGAAAAAAAAATTAGGATGATTAACATAATTATGGGTTTTTGCACAACATAAACATGCGGATCGGAAATGGCGGGAAAACAAACATCTCGCTTTTTATTTTTTTTCCTGCTAATTTGCTGTCAATTTTTTTTTTAATTATCGATTAGGCCATTTTTTGTCTTTGATTTGTCAAGGTGGCCAACATAACGCGTCTAATCCATCTATCAGCAGCTCAACA
>NC_133501.1:6175905-6198667 GCF_025370935.1 Choristoneura fumiferana | reverse complement strand
TCAAGAAGTATGATTCATAAACGCTTGCTAGCAGTCTGCTAGTTGTTGAGCTGCTGATAGACGGATTAGACGCGTTATGTTGGCCACCTTGACAAATCAAAGACAAAAAATGGCCTAATCGATAATTTAAAAAAAAATTGACAGCAGTGACAGCAAATTAGCAGGAAAAAAAATAAAAAGCGAGATGTTTGTTTTCCCGCCATTTCCGATCCGCATGTTTGTGTTGTGTAAAAAGCCATAATTATGTTTGTCATCCTATGTTTTTTTCATATTTATTGTTAATTTATTGTTGCTAATTTAGAGGATTTTTAAATACAAATTCCTGAAAATAAATTTTCCTGTTTTTTTTTTAATCTTTGCGTAGCCCTGCCTTCACTATAAATATCTTCGGTATGGTTTTTTGCTCTTGTCAAAGTCAGCTGTTCAAACTTGTGGCGGCCATTTTGTGACTAAGCAGAGAGATAAAGGAGGGTCTACGGTCCTCTAACTTTAGCAGAGCCTTGATCGACTGATTAACGCTAACAGACGTTTATGAATCACGTTTTTAGCATCGGCCTTCAAGGAGCCTTCAAGGAGGCTCTAACTTTTATGAATAAGGCTGTAAGAACGTAACATTTTCGACATGAAAATGGTCCAAACACAATCTAATTTTATGCCAAAAACAAAGCAAGTACTGGCTGTTTGAGTTTATCTAAGTAATTTGAAGTAAATTAAAAAATTCCTAACTAAAGTACTCACTTTACTCCCGCTTCGTAAGGCTATATTGACCTACTTTTAGAGCATGAGAAGTGAAAATATCTTTTCATATCAGTCTCTGCATATCGGGACTAAAGCTCCCTTTTATTCTCTAGGGATTAAAGTATTTTTAAAAATATTAACGTTAGAAACCCCTAAACAGCCAACACGGTGTTTGTGAATGGAGGATTTATAGGCGTGAAATAACCTCAAAATGACAACTGCAAATATATTAAAAAATACGTTTTTTTTTTATTCATCTGGATGGCAAACGAGCAAGTGGGTCTCCTGATGATAAGAGATCACCACCGCCCATAGACACCTGCAACACCAGGGGGATTGCAGATGCGTTGCCAACCTAGAGGCCTAAGATGGGATACCTCAAGTGCAGTTATTCACCGGCTGTCTTTCTCCCACGCTAAAACAAACAGTGCAGCATGCTGTTTAATTTTTTAATTTCGTGAAACATAATTAATGATTAGATACTAATCTATCAATTATTTAAGGATTAATTCGTTTTATACGCATAGTCCAATGAGGCTATCGTTTTTTGTCTCACTAGTGGCGCATTTTTTTTTTTTTTTTTTTTTTTTTTAATATGGCTTTCACTCTTGCTGATTTTAGCAAGACGTATTTTGCCAATGTCGATGTTGAGACATTACGCACATGAGGAGAATGTTCGGTTTATGAAATTTTGATTTTGGAGAAGGAACAGATAGGAGACCTAAAACAAATAACATATGTTATGGACGGCACACGGACGCGTGACTTTTTTTTTTTTTTTTTAACAGGGAAATGAAGACTGTTAAACATGCTAACATAAAAGGAAGTAGTGGAAAGGAAAAATAAAATATAGAAAACATGCTGTAATTTTACTACAACTTAATGTTGTGACTCAGTATAAATTTGATTAAAATTTTTGTCAAGGAAGAATCTAAAAGAGAAAGAAGTGTCGGAAAGTTAATAGGACGCGGAACATCCTTAGGCAACACGTCATACAGAGAATATGTAAGTTTACCGCAATTAAAAAAAATGTGCTCAAGAGTTCCTTCGTCTAGACCGCATTCGCACAAGGAGTTATCCCGCACCCTAATTTTATTTAAGAACACCGGAGTACAGACATGACCCAAACGGAGTCGGCATATGGTAGAAGTGACCCATTTATTCGCAGAGCGGAAACGATAAAACCACGGTTTTCGAGGGATTAACGGTTGAATGTTCCCGTAGTGTCGTCCTTTCTGGAGTCTGGAGAGGCTCCACATATTCTGCCAGGAGATCCTCAAGTCAACTCGAGCGGACATCGTTAGGTCTGATGGTAAGATGGTGTTATATTCCTGGCAACCGATTTCGATGGATTCTCTTGCCCATGCGTCCGCTCTTTCATTACCTACTATGCCGCAGTGGCCCGGAATCCATGCAAGTGTAACATCTAGTCCTTTTAACTTACAACGGTATAGAGACTCTTTGATTTTCAAAATAATTGGATATTTGGTTTTCATTTTAAAATGGTTACCAACAATTGCTTGTAGGCAGCTTTTGGCGTCGGAAAAAATTAATACTTTTGAGATATTATGGGATTTCGAAAATTTGATTGCTTCTAAAATGGCTATGGATTCCCCAGTGAAAACAGATGACTGAGTTGGGCCTTTCTGAGTCAAGACAATTTGGTATTTGGGAATCCATACCGCTGCTCCTACGTGACCATTAGGGTCTAGCTTAGAAGCATCTGTAAAAATGAGTAACCAATCTTGCCATTCTTCCAATTTTTTATTAAATTGAATATTAGCCGCTGGGTTATCCTTGTCAATGCCAAAATCAAGGATAACATTGGGGGTGTAAGTTAAAGACTCATAGTTGACCTCAAAGATAGGGTTAGAGCTGGAGGTGTATATCGGTGACGAGAGGTTTTTTAATTTGGAGTACGAAACAATATACCTTGGTGTCTCCTTATGTGACCAATATGCATTTTCAGATACTTCCAGAGAAAGCGCCTCTAGTCGAGGTAGAAGGGGATGATTAGAGATAGAACAAGCTTTGAAGATGAAGCGGTCTGCCAAGTACTGCCTACGGAGGGACAGGGGAGGATCCAAGCATTCGACCTGCATAGCATTTTTTGGTGAGGATTTCATAGCACCTAGAGAAATTCGAAGGCATTTAGCTTGAATCAGATCCCACTTCTTAAGTGCGTTTTTGTTACAGGGTTCTATCACCATAGAGCCATAGTCGATCTGGCTACGGATAACTGCGTTGTATACGAGCTTTTGGCAGTATGGATGGGCGCCCCACCAGACCCCAGAGAGAGCTCGAAGAACATTGATACCCTTTTCACATTTTCCAGTCACATATTCCAAATGTGGTACACCTGTCATTCTAGAGTCTAAAAAGACTCCAAGGAATTTCACAAAGTCCTTGCAAGGAATGACGTCTCGATCATATTGAATTTGAATGTTGGGTATGAATCTACTTCGCGTGAAGGTAACTATGCTACTTTTAGATGGAGATAGAGACAGTCCATGATCATCAAGCCAAACCTTGAGATAACTGAGCGCTTCATTAAGTTTTGAAGATGCAGCATCAGTTGACTGCGAGCCCGTATAAAGCACCAGGTCGTCGGCATACTGAAGAATACTACAGAAGGGGGAGACAGATTGTTCCATATCATACGTATATAAACTATAAAGAAGAGGGGAGAGCACCGAACCTTGAGGGAGTCCCTGCCATAGGGTAAGGGGAGGATGGAAACTATTGCCGGATCGAATTTTAATGGTGCGTCCCATGAATAACTTACAAACAAAATGAACTATCCTCACAGGAATACTCAGCTGGAGCATTTTTGCTCTGAGCACCGGAAGAAGAACATTGTCGTATGCGGCGGAGACATCTAAGAAGCAACCTACAAGATGTTTTTTTTTGGAAAGGGCCAATCTAATGTCCGAGGTTAATATGCTTAAGCTGTCCATGGTGCTTTTTCCTTTACGGAATCCGAACTGGGAGTTAGCGAGTAAATTATTTTTTTCAACAAACCATTCCAGCCTATTCTTAATTAAATGTTCAAATATTTTACCAATTGTTGCAGAAAGGGCAATTGGTCGATAGGAGTTGGCATCTTGAGGGTTCTTGCCTGGTTTGAGCATTGGAATTACAATTTGTGTCATCCATGACTCAGGGATTTCCCCAGTCACAAAAAACAAATTGAAAAGGTTTAACAGATGTTCCTTTGAAAAGCGGTTAAGTTTCTGGATAAAGATATAAGGAATGCCATCTTCTCCGGGTGAACTGTTACGAAGACCGTCCAGTGCCAACTCAAGTTCCGGGAATGTGAAGGGTTCGTCGAGGGGTCCTAGTTCAGCAGAAGGAGGAGATGGGTTTATGCAAGATTCCTCAGGAACCGATGAGGGAGCTAATTTACCCGCGAACTCCGCCAACCAGGAAGGAGGATTATGAGGGGTTGACCAGTCAGATCGGAAAGAGCCTCTGAATCTTTTAATACTCTTCCATACCAGCGATGGCGGAGTTCTAGGGTTGAGATTTTCGCAAAATCCCTTCCATCCTTTCTTTTTAGCTTTCTTTAGGAGGCGCTTAGTGTGAGCAGAGATTTTTTGGTAGGCGACAAAATCTTCGGAAAGACCGGAAACATTGAACTTACGTTCGGCGTTATCCCTTTCTTTAACCGCCGCCGTGCATTCTGCATCCCACCAGGGAGGTGAAGGGACTTTGCTGCCAAGAATTTTTTTCTTCGGGACGTACTTATCGGCTGCCTCTATCAGTATCGATTGGAATTGGAGGTATTGTTCAAAAGGGTTTGAAAGGTTGGAATCCAGCTCTTTTAATTTTTTTTCCACATAATAAGAGAAGCTAGGCCAATCTGCTTTATCCAACCTATATTTAAGGAGTGGTTGGGGAACAGGTGAAGGAAGAACGGAGGATGGCTGGGAGATAATAATGGGGAAATGATCACTTCCGAATGACTGTTTCAGCACCTGATATGATAGCGAACACGAAAGATTAGGAGAGCTAGCAGACAAATCTAGCACCGAGTTAGGGTTTTGTCCAGGATAAACTCGGTGGGTGGGGGAGCCGTCATTGATGACTACGACGTTAATGTCATCAAACAGATCCAAGAGGAAAGACGAAAATATGTCACTGTGTGATGAGCCCCAAGAGGTATTATGGCTATTGAAATCACCTAAGATGAGGAGAGGAGGAGGGACCGAGAACAGGATGGTAGAAAGATCAGGTATTAGGTTGATATTTGGATGCGGAATATAAATTGATACAAAATTTATTCCCATGATATTAGCCGCAACTGCGTTAATTTCATGAGAGTGGGGAGGGAGGGGGATTTGAGAGAAAGAGTAACCTCTTTTAATGAACAACGCACAACCAGCACGTCCATCATCGCGGTCTTCCCGAAGGCACGAGAAGCCCGGGATCCTAAAACGGGAACCCGGTCTCAACCATGTCTCCGAAATGGCCGCCACAGATATAGAGTGCTCGTTAACGAGGTTGATTAAATCTGGTTTTTTAGGGATGATGCTACGACTATTCCATTGAAGAAAGTTGGCCTGGGGGGCCATTGGAGAAGGATAATCTTTCAGCTAGCGAAACCATTAATGGGGCAACGTCGGGCGGTAAACAATCGCTCCATTTGGCGATTATATTGGTGAGGAGTTTGAATAATAGTTCCATAAGATCGTCATTGGGCGTCTCAGCTGGCATCCGCCGAGATGATAAGACGTATCCATTAGGAACCTGAGATTGAGGGGTCGAGATAATTTCTTTATGAGCTTGCCGGTCATAGCCGGGAGACAGGGGGGTCCTTGGTCTAATTTTACGAGTGACCGTCTTACGGTATGAAGTCGAGGGAGGCGATTGAGGAGGCAAGGAAGAGTGACCAGGAGGGGGAGGTTGCCAAGAGGGACTGGAAACTGGTTCAAAAAAAATCTTAGCTACGTCGGCGTAAGGGCGACGTACGGCCGGGAAGCGAGAGGAGGCTTCTTGGTAAGAGATACTGTGCTCCGACATTGCTAGTTTAATAGATTTTTGCCTACAATATTCAGGGCAACGTTGGTCTGTAGCAAAATGATGACCTGAACAGAAGAAGCAAGTCACTTGCTCAGCGGCGACGTTGCAACCTTCGCCTGGGTGTTTTTGGGCACACTTAAAACAACGAGCATCAGATCGGCACTGGGCCTGTATATGACCAAACCTCAAACATTTTCGGCATTGAATTGTCGGTAGCACATACACTTCGACCTTCAACGACGTATAAAAAGCGAAGATTCTGTCTGGAAGTTTTTGACCTTCAAAAGTCACTACGACAGTTTGAGTTGGTACCCAGGATGGAGGTCCTCCCTCATTGGTTACCTTACGTTGGAGGCGCCGGGCTTTAAGGATTTTACCCTGTCCGTCTTTGAGGTCGGTAGCGTCCACAAATTCTTCCATTGACCAGTCAACTGGTACACCACGGATCAATCCCATACGAGAAACATTATAGGATGGAATGCTGGCTACAAATTTATGATGTGACAAAAAGGGGTTCTCTAAAATGGAATTAGCATCCTGAGCGGTCTTAAACTCCACCGAGACACGGTTTCTGCCAACGATCTTAATACCATCTCGTTTGATATTTTGGATGTTGGCTCTAGCAAATGCGAGACCAACCTTTATTGGTTGCAGTGAAATACCCGAGTTGTACGATTCCGCGTCTCGTGAGATGTGAACTATAAATGGGCCACTGTCTTCACTGCCGTATTTGCGTGAATCCGCGTCTAAATCAGGGTGTTTATAGACGGTTGCTGCAGATGCGTTGTCGACGTCGGTTCCCTGCATCACCTTTTTGCCTTTAGGTTCGAACCTTTCGGACGATGAAAGTTCCAACAAGTTAAGACTACGCTTTCGTGAATTACTGTCTTGCGAGTCCATCTCAATCGTGTTTGTGGAACTGCCACCGCCCGGATCGGGGGGCTCCTCGTTCCCCTCCATATTTTTGGCTCTCGGCCAACCGGACAAGTGTGTTATTAAGTTAAACTAGTATTATATACTAAATAATCCACCACCAGATAATTAATTAGAAAGGATTATTATTTTAATGGGAATATAACCTAAAAGTTGAACAGACTCACTGCACGGCGCTTCTGTCTCACACCTCGATCTTGCTTTTTCTGGCGCACTGTTGCGTGAGGTTTTTAAGTATGGCTTTCAAAGTCTGTTATTACGGGCGTAATGACAAAGTTTAGATTATAATCATATTTAATACACCTTAAAACCGTACCATAAAAATATCGAGCATGCCACAGTGTTGCATAGTCCCCGTTTTGTTCGGAAAAAAGGGAGGAAAAAGGTATCCGAAAAACAAAACTGTCTCAAAACACAGACATTCATTGCCCCGGAACGCATATTTGCCATAATTAATTTCAGATATTGCAAAATATTCACAAAATTATTCTAATTATAAATAAACCCGCGTAGCTCACCTAAAAACTATGAGATGTGACATTTCGGAGACCTCACGCTACACTAGCGCCTCTAGCGGCGAATTCATTCGCGATAGCCATCAGTAGTTTTAAAATAGTTTCCCATTTTTAAAACTGTTGACTAAAGATGCATGCTTTTAAAGCTTTTTAAATTTTTAAAATTAAAAATAAAATAATTTTTTTTTTGCTATTTGAATTTTGAACAAATGGCCGTCCATTAGTCGAGCGTACGTTTTTAAAAAGTAATATTGTAATTTTTAACCCCGACGCAAAAAGAGGGGTGTTATAAGTTTGACCGCTATACACATAGCTGTCTGTGTGTGTCTGTCTGTCTGTGGCACCGCAGCTCTTAAACGGGTGGACCGATTTTTATGCGGTTTTTTTAATTGAAAGCAGGTTTTCTAGCGATGGTTCTTAGACATGTTTAATCAAAATCGGTTTAGCTGTTTTTGAGATATTGAACTTTGAAGTGACGTTTTCCAACTTTTTCTTGGTTAGGTTATAAACAAATACGGAACAGGCACGTGAAAAAGAACCAGCCAAGAAATTCAATGAGGTCGAATGTACCTATATAGCAGGTAGTTGTATTCCATTGCTCAGTTTGATCTTCCACATCGGCTGCACCCTTCCGTTATCTGATCAAGAGAGGCCTGCGTCTGACAGCCACCGATAAGGTGGACGGAACACGCTCCCTGTTCCCGTTATATCTGTTACATCGTTATTTTGGCGAAAAACGGAGGTGGTTTGTAGTTGGTCGCCTACGCCTATTGTCTACTCTGCATTTTGTTTTTAACCCACGACGCAAATAGAGATAGAAATAGAAATAGAAATAAGCTTTATTGTATAACTGTGTTTTTACAATGTTGGTAGCAAAAAAGCAAAAATAGGGGTGTTGTAAGTTTGACCGCTATGTGTCTGTCTGTGGCACCGTAGCTCTTAAACGGGTAGACCGACTTGAATGCGGTTTTTTTATTTGAAAGCAGGTTTTCTATTCTAGCGATGGTTCTTAGACATCATCATCATCATCATCATCATCATCAAAGTTGCCTGGAAGAGATCGCTCTTAAGCGATAAGGCCGCCTATTGCTTGTCTGTTTTCTGTATCGCTTGCTATTTCTGGTACGTACAATAAAGATTCATGTATTGTATTGCATCATCATTCCAGCCTATACACGTCCCACTGCTGGGCACAGGCCTCCTCTCAGAATGAGAGGGCTCTTAGACATGTTTCATCAAAATCGATTCAGCCGTTTTTGAGATAATGAACTTTGAAGTGACTAAGTCGGGGGATTTCCAACTTTTTGTTGATTAGTTTATTGTATATAATGTCTTAAACTTTCGTGATTTTCACTCATAGTCAAAATACCACGCACAGGACTTATCGCGCTAACACACACGAGTAATATTTACCTCGACGTTTCGGCAACATTACAATTGCTATTTGTGATCAAGTGCGGGTAGTTCGAAGGACTCGCGCTGCTAGACAGACTTGACACTCCACACTTCAGTCTACTCGTGACCACGGCTACTGTAATGTTGCCGAAACGTCGAGGTAAATATTACTCGTGTGTGTTTGTGATAAGTCCTGTGCGTGGTATTTTGACTATAGGTTATTGCATGTTAATTTACTGTACTCATGGGCGCCGGCAGAATTATTTTCAGATATGCATAGGGAGGTATTTTTTTTAGTTTCATTCTGTATATTAGGTACTTATTCTGCGATATTAGTCTTGTTCTATGGTATTTTGTTTTACGTCCGGGACCCCTATGACGTGCCACAGTGCCCAAAACAGGGTTCCGTAGCCATTACGAAAAAATAAGTAATATTTTTCCAAGGATTTCGTATTTTTGACGGAATCTTCATAGTTTAGGTATATTTTATACCTTAGGCTTCAAATTTTTCCACCCACCGGTTTAGAATGTAGAGGGGGGGGGGGGCGCTCGATTTTAATAAAAATTTGCACTTTAAAGTTGAATATTTCGCAAACAAATAACTGAATCGAAAAATTGTTTTAGCAACCCCCTAATGGTTTTAAAAGACCTATCCAACGATACCCCACACTACAGGGTGGGATGAGAAAAAAAAACACCCCACTTTACGTCTATGGGAGGTACCCTAAAAAATTTTTAAAAATTTTTATTGTACCATTTTGTCGGCATAATTTACCTTTAATCCGTGCAAAATTACAGCTTTCTAGCATTGATAGTCCCTGAGCAAAGCCGCGGACGGACAGACAGACAGACAGACAGACATGGCGAAACTATAAGGGTTCCGTTTTTGCCATTTTGGCTCCGGAACCCTAAAAAGTGTACCCTTTCTTTTTTTATGAAATTTTGGAAAAATGCGGTTTTTCCTACTCAGAATCAAGAGCACAATCGATTCCGATCATTTAAAAAAATGTCCCCATCGTCCGTCCGCGGCTTTGCTCAGGGACTATCAATGCTAGAAAGCTGTAATTTTGCACGGATATATAAGTAAATTATGCCGACAAAATGGTACAATAAAAAATACAAAAACAAAAATTACAGTAGGTACGTCCCATAGACGTAAAATGGGGGTATTTTTTTTTCTCATCCAATCTTGTAGTGTGGGGTATCGTTGGATAGGTCTTTTAAAACCATTTTCAATTCAGTGCTATGTTTGCAAAATATTCAACTTTAAAGTGCAAATTTTCATTAAAAACGAGCGTCCCCCTCTAAAATCTAAACCGGTGGGTGCAAAAATCAGGATGGTAGTAAGTATATCAATCTTACAAGGAAAAATATAACGGTTAAAATTTCTTGAGAATCATTAGGTATAAGGTATAAAGTATACCTAAACTTGGAATATTCCGTACAAAATACGAAATCCTTACAAAAATATTACTTAATTTTTTCGTAATGGCTACGGAACCCTATTTCGGGCGTGTCCGACACGCTCTTGGCCGGTTTTTTAGGCAAGCGTGCGCCAACTTAGTCCACATCTTCGCTTAGTTTAAAAAAACTATTTAATAATAAGAATAAGGATAAAAGCTACTAACAAATCGCAAATCGCACTTGAACCTTAAACGACAGCTTGTAATCATTAAAAAAATCTCTGATCTTTCCTTTTGCCGTGTTCTGCGTTCCCTTGTTTCCGGCAGTTTGTCTGATTTGTAAAATCAATCGGTCTCACAGCCTGTTGATTTAGCGCGCGCGACCTGCATACCGGCGGGGAATTAAGACAGAGGGTTCCCTGCATATTTGTAGGGTTCCGTACATCAGCCGGCGAAAACTGAACTCTTATAGGATCATTTTGTTGTCCCATTTGTTTAACTAAATTCAAAAAAGAAAGACTTTCGTCATTCTTTTAAGAGGGTTTCGTACGTCAAAAGAGAAAAAATAAAATACAAGTACGTATATAGGCTTGAAGATATAAATAAATTAATTGTTAGTTGTTGTAGTTGTGCGACTGGTTTGCTATTTGTAAGTGTACAACAATAGTTATTTTCACACCTCTCCTTCAGAAAAGTAACTTTTCCTCCCTGACGAGAGGGAGCAAAGTGCAACTTTTCTGTTCAAGGCTTTTCTAAGTGTTTTATTGCAAATGCCATTTTCTGAAGTTGATAATTGTAAAGCCACGCCATTTTCTATGCTGGTTGTTCTTTGATAATATTTAGATTTTTTTTTCAAGTTTCTTAATGCTCGGTGTGAAAAGTATGAGCTACTCGAGAGCAAGATTATTTTCATCTTGGGCGTTAACACTTGAATCCCTCATTACGCTCAGGATTCTACTTAAGAATCCCTCGCTACGCTCAAGATTCTATTGTAGAATCCTTCACTACATTTTGGATTCAATGTACGCCCTCGCCGTAAATACACCATTTTGCTCCCTTGTGACACAAATAATTCTACAATAGAATCCTGAGCGTATTAAAGCACAACCAGCATAGAAAATGGCGTGGCTTTACAATTATCAACTTCCAAAAATTGCATTTGCAATAAAACACTTAATAAAGCCTTGGACAGAAAAGTTGCATTTTGCTCCCTCTCGTCAGGGAGGAAAAGTTACTTTTCTGAAGGAGAGTTGTGAAAATCATTATTATGTACTTATATGTAGAATTTAAGTTTTAAAAGTCGCATGTTATTTATTAAGTGTATTTTTCGGTGCTCGCTGATACTGCATGTTTCATTATTTTCTCAACAGGTAAGTGAAATGTAAAATTTCGTTGAGGAATAAAGTTCTTATAAAAACTCCATAAAAATGAAACCCTTAGCGGAACCGACTCCGCTTATCGTCTCCGACTCTTTTATTGAATCCGGTTCTTTCGAGCGATCGTTAATTTGTCTGTAGCGATGGTGGATGCAGCCTTCCAATCGATAGACAGGGATATTTGGAAATAATTCCGATCCGCATTAGCGGTCCCTTCAAATAGCGAACCTACTGTGTTAAAAATAAAGTTATAATAATAATATTGTACCTAAATCTGTTTAAAAAAAAATACCTCGTTGAGTTTCTTGCCGGATTCTTCTCAACAGAGGCTTTTCCGAACTGGTGGTAGATTTTTTTATGACATTCATAAGTGCTTGTTATAGCCTGAATTTAATAAAGATATTTTGACTTTGTCTTTGATGCAACTGGAGGTTTATGGTTGGTGGTACGAGTAGTCCAACAGAGGGCGTCCCACGGCTGATACAACGATATAAAAGAATTTCGTATCCATTTCAGGAGACTTTTGAATCTTCAGATCCATATTCACTCGTCTCTACATCCAACCCTCACCATGCAATCAAGACGTAAAGCAAAATAACTTCAGGTCACTAATTACAGCGGGGAGGGGGTTAGGCCGCCGTTAGACGGCCATTACCGTTGATTAACCCTGCCGCTGCCGTAAAGTCCGAGGAAGGGTTAAGTGTCAATGTCTTGGATTACCTGCGGGATTTGTTATGTTTGGAAATGAGGGCTGCGCTCGCGATTGCTACCGGAACTGTTAAATTCTCAGAACCAATAATAATATCTCATAGTTTTTAAAAGTTGCAGAACAAAAGTAGCTCAGTTATGCGAGTAGAGTCGAACCTTGGGACTTAAAGTCCCATAATCAGTGACTCCCTGTATCATTATGTCTATTTATATTATGTATGTATATGTAAACTTTTTATTGTACAAAAGAAATGAAACAAAATACAATTGGATTGCTACCACTATCTTGCTCGCTAATCAAGCAATACCAATAATGGAAGCAATACCATGCCCTCGGTACCGCTCTGCTTTCAGAGCATGACATGAGTGCGTGTGAGCTAACTTTGGGGGCGGCAGACGTGAACTTGCCTTCGGAATCCAAAAACTTAATGGTTACTTGACCAGAAATATAAATTTCAGTTTTTTTTTTATTTATGTCGGTGGAAGCAGTCTACACTTCCTCTGAACGTAGATAATAGTTAGTGTTTAGTTTTGTAACTAAGGGACCCCATACATCCCTGTATTATTATTATTATTATTTTTTTGTATTTTTTTTTATTTAATTGTATAAGTACTGTAATTTTTAAGTATTTTATTTGTAATTATTTTATGCTGAAAAAATGTCTTTCTGCCAAGTTTCTTGCGGCGCATTCTTCTTGGCAATGATGGTCTTTCCGAAAGCGCTGGTAGTTTAAAAAATGACGTGTAAAAGTGCCCATTGCGGCCTATTTACTGAATAAATCATTTGAATTTGATTTGAATTTTGAATTCGAATTGAATTTAATCCTGCCGTGAAGCAGCAGTGCTTGCACTGTTGTGTTTCGGCGTGGAGAGTAAGACAGCCGGTGAAATTACTGGCACTTGAGGTATCCTATCTTAGGCCTCTAGGTTGGCAACGCATCTGCAATACCCCTGGTGTTGCAGATGTTTATGGGCGGTGGTGATCTCTTACCACCAGGAGACCCACTTGCTCGTTTGCCATCCAGTCAAATAAAAAAAAGTCGAAAAGTTGCGACTGCAACAGGCATCAATTAAATATTTTAGCGAGGTTGCATACTGTTAGGATAATTATTTAATACTGGCTCGTTTTGCTGTCAATGAGTGATTTCCTTCTAAAAACGTAAAGCGCAACTCATCATCATCATTATATACGTCCCACTGCTGGCACAGGCCTCCTCTCAGAACAAGAGGGCTTGGGCATAGTTACGCGGGCTCAGTGCGGATTGGAACTTCACACGCAATTGAATTGCTTCGCAGGTTTGCAGGTTTCCTCACGATGTTTTCCTTCACCGCAAAGCTCGTGGTAAATTTCAAATGTAATTCCGCACATGAATTTGGAAAAACTCAGAGGTGCGATTGAACCCACAACCCTCTGCTTGAGAGGCGATAGGTCAAACCAAACCACGCTTCTAAAGCGCAACTGACAAATACAAATTATGAGTGTAGAGTTAGAAATGAAGTAGAATTACTGACTTAGCAAAACACACGAATATCTTTTAAAATAATGAAGATATTCAAAAATAAATGAAATCAACAAAGAACTAAAATAATTTCCTTGCTCACCCGCGACCTTACGATAGCTAAGCTTATGCAAAATATGCGTGTTCATGCAGTTCCTCCACCTCCACACTGTAAGAACACACACAAATCACACAAACCCATCTATCACCACCACACACCACACCACCCAACCACAACTGGTTCGTTAGTCCAACTGGTATCATGGTGTACGGTTGTGTCACTCTGAGATGAGCTCTGGTTGAGTTCGAAACGCGTCAGTGTAGTGTGGTGGTGGTGATAGATGGGTTTGTGTGATTTGTGTGTGTTCTTACAGTGTGGAGGTGGAGGAACTGCATGAACACGCATATTTTGCATAAGCTTAGCTATCGTAAGGTCGCGGGTGAGCAAGGAAATTCTTTTAGTTCATTGATATGGACCTCCGCAAAGTAACGCCTGATTCAATAAATTATTTGAAATCAACAAAGTTAAAATGAAAAAATATTTTTGGGGTGTCTTGAGGTTTTCAGTTATTTAATTAACACCTTGTATAGGCTGGGATGATGTGTATTATGTGGTTTTCATTATAGTCGGTCATTATAATTAATCTTAAAATTTCAACCACTGGGTTTAGAATCATAAAATTTGGCACTTGTGTTTTATATACAACGATAATGAAATCCACGATGAGTTTTCTAGGAAGTCCCACGGGAATTTGATAAAATCCCAGAATTTCAATTCAATTTCAAATCAAGGATTACGCATATGAAGCCACGGGTAAAATCACGAGATATAAAATAAAGAATAAAGAACCTTTGAAACATGAATCTTACACCCAGTAATACTAACAAGCAAGCGTGAGCTAAATCTATGAAAAATGTCCTTCTGACCGGTCTGCATACATTTAACTGCACCAGTCTAGACGTTAAATAATTTAAAAAACTAAATCTACACTGGGCGTGCCTTGCACACGCCCCCAGAGCCGCCCACTCTGTCCCTCCCACTTCAGTCTTAACCAACTTCGCTTAAGCAATGGACGTGTGTGGCGGCCTTTATTAAAAAGTTGCTTGTCAACAATTGTTTATGGTCATTTGGCGCCAAAATAAACGTCAATTTTGACAGCTCTAGTGATGTGCGATAGTTTTTTGTGGTTTCGGTTTTTTTATGACAGTTATAGTTATGTTTGTTTGTGATGTTTGTTTGTAAACATACGCACGTGGAGGGCAGTGAACTTGAGTCAGTGGAGGTTGTAAACATAAACATTGTGACTTGTATGTGGATTTAATTAGAAGAGATAAGTAATCAATAAACAAGATAGTGCGTATAGTGCAGTGGTGTGTGGCATTACATTAAACAAACTAAAAGTGATTGTTTGAAAAATTGAAATTCATGATTCAGTGACATGTTTTTGAAGTGCTTAAAAACTAATTTGAATTAATTTTTTTTTGTGAAACATCAACCGACGTTGTTTTTATTAGCTTATGATTTATTTTAAGCACACAAGTGAGACAATAGTGGAAATAAATGTTTGAATGAACTTAAACTTTTTCTGTATTTGCCTTTATACGATACAAAATACTAAATAAAACCTTGTATAGGCACTGTAATAGTGTAATTGTCCCAAAAACCAAAAAGTACCTATTACAAAAGAGTGTGTCCAAATTTTCCAAATTGGATGCACTAAGGACTGCGGAGGCCCTGACCGGGGCCTCGCACGGCGACGCACCAAAAACAAAGACCCAACTGGTCCATCCGTTCAACAAAAAACCAAAAACCTACCTACTAGAGCTCCCAAAAGACCTTAAAAGAAAAACACCGCTCCTCGAAATACCAAAAGACTTTCGAAAAAAACCGAAACCGTTCGAAATTAAAGACAAACCGGTGTCAGTAGTGACGGGAACGTTCGCCGAAAAAAGTGGTATCGCCGAAACCGATGATACCGAAAAGGTTGAAATGAGAACTACGTCGATACAGACTGAGACGAGCTGTCAACGCCAGAAGTGTCACAGTTGCTGCTGTAAGGGTGAAGAGGTGGCGGACTGTCAAGCAGTCAAAGTGATCTTTGCGCCTGCCATGATGCCTTCCATCTTCGGCACTGTGCCCGGTATCCCGTATATTGTGAAGCCGAATGTGAAGGTGCTGGAAAAGGTAAGACTTGTATTCTTATAAATGTAGACATAGTGGTGGTTTACATAATCTTTTAATAGACCCTACTTTCAGTAGCTTGGCGTAACAAATATTTTCTTTTTAGTTAAATCCTTTTTAGGGTTCCATTGTCAATTAGGAACCCAAGGTTGACATCATGCTGAGTTGGGATTATTTCGTGACAAAATTTGTCTCGATTTCCTTGTTTCCTGTTATCTGCTTTCTAAATTATTATTTTTTTATAGTTTCGCCATGTCTGTCCGTCTGTCTGTCTGTCCGTCAGCGGCTAAGCTCAGAAACCGTTAGTACTAGAAAGCTGTAATTTGGCATGACTATACATATCAGTCACGCCGACAGTGGTAAAATATTTTTTTTTTTATTGTACCTACCTTCCATAGACGTAAAGTGGGGGTGATTTTATTTCTCGACTAACCCTATAGTGTGGGGTACCATTGGATAGGTCGTGATAGACTTTTATATTCTTTCAAAATGAATTAATGTTTATTAACGGTTTTTAAAGAAAATAAAAGTCTATAACGAATAATTATTGCAGTAGACACATTAAAATATATTAAGAAGAATTCTATCGGACCACATTTTTAATTTTTATTCAATTTTTATGGAATAATCGAGAAAAATTAACAAAAATGCAACGTTGCCAGCTCAGCAGGTATAAACGTTATTTAGAAACTCATCTTAATGTTTACATTAAAGTGAAGATAAGCCACATTTTAATTTCATTCTAATTTCGAACTTCTTAAAAAAACATATTTGGCTGCGATAATCAAATTAGTCGATTTGTAATTTCATTAAATAATTAAATTATTGTCCGATACGTTTTTTGAATCCCGAATATTACAATCGATTTAAGAATCAAAATCGACTCAGGCCTAGATTGTTTATGAATTAAAAAAACTATAGCTGTCACTGTCAGCCATTTGTTTCGAATTCGAAACTTAGGTTTTATACCTACAAGTAAGAAACACTAACTCGAAAATGCAAGTTTATCTGTAGAAAACTTATGATATGCAACTAGATAAAATTATGTATGCGACTTTACATATTTAGGCATTAAAACACTCGTGAGATCTCATTATAAAACTTGCTATCGCTTGTTTCATAAAACCTCACTCGTTTTTTAATGCCTCTCATTATGTATCACTCACGTAAATAACTAATATATCGATTTAATCTAAATCGCTGGAAGAAATTTGGCAGAAAGTAATTTTTTCAAAGCCATATTGTAATTATTATGCTTTTAATTCTTAAAGCCAGCAAAACAAAGTAAATTTACAACAAAAGAGTTAATTATCCGGCATTAATAGGATTTGTGAGCTGTTTTGTTGAGCTGAGCGTGTTGTTGAAGGAAAACATCGTGAGGAAATCTGCACAAACTAACTTGCGAAGCAATTCAACGGTGTGTGTGAAGTTCCGCACTGGGCCCGCGTGGGAACTACTGCCCAGCCCTCTCATTTCGAGAGGAGATCTATGCCCTGCAGTGGGACGTATATAGGCTGGGATGATGAATAGGGTTTGTGACACTGTTTTTGTATCACGTTCAAAATATCACCCTTTAGGTATTTAAATGCAATTAGATGACAAGAAAACGTGTTTACATTTCCATTTAGCGCAATACTTTTATGATGACACAAAAAACGTACGAAATAATAACATAAGGGCGATAAGTATAGACAGAAATAAACTGTAACATGTCTAAACCTCTCGTTAGTTATATGGGTGTCCTACTCTCCCAAGGTTTCTAGCAGTTGTTCCACGACGCTTCGCTTCCGGCGTTTGACCGGATACGGAAGGCGGCCGGCCGCCGTCCATCACCGCACCGCGACCGAGACGTATGCAGCTCTGACCTCACTTGCATAGTTTAAGTCGTCATTATAGCAGCCCTAGGACGTCCACTGTTGGACATAGGCCTTGCCCATACATTATCCGCCGTTAGGGTTGCCATAATGAAAAAATGAAAAGTCTGACAAAAATACTGATATCACCCTAAAAGTCCGGACATTTTCTTGTTTGTATCAGAGGTTGAAGGACGTGCCGGCGCGGTGCTGCGCCACGACACTTCTATTGTGCCACAAAAATTATCGATACAAATGTATGATTAACTAGCTTTTGCCTGCGGCTTCGCCCGTGGAATTCGGTTATCGCGCGCTGTTCCCCCGGAATGCATTTTTCCGGGATAAAAGTAGCCTATGTCACTCTCTGGCCCATAAAATATATCTATGCCAAAAATCATGTCGATCCGTCGCTCCGTTTCGACGTGAAAGACGGACAAACATACAAACAAACACACTTTCGCATTTATAACATTAAGTATATGGATTTTCGTGCCACAGTGGAACAAAATAATAATGAACTAAAGGAATTTCTTTACTCACCCGCGACCTTATTTATAGTATTAGTATGGGTGAAGTGAAGGTAGCTCTTTTGGCACAACCAAAGAAGCCTGAAAATCTTAATTTTGCTCTAGCTGTTGCTCGCGACTCCGTCCACGTAGAATTTTCATGGCTATCCCGCGGGAACTATGCATTTTCCTGGATAAAACTATCCTATGTCCTTCCCGGGCTCTATCTGTGTAGTTACCGAATTTTATCTGAATCGGTTCAGCGGCTTAGGTAGAATGGGGTAACTATAAGTGATTAAGGTAACAAACAGTCTTCCAAACTTTCGCATTAATATAATATTTAGTTTGACTTCTGTCTGTCTAGTATATCAGTAACCATCTTAGTCAGAAGAGGAGCTCAGCTAACAGTGGGTATTCACAGCAGGGATGTTTTCGTTTCGAACATTTCGGATCTGGATATGGATACGGATATATGACTGTCATACATAATACCGGTTTCGGTTACGGTTAAGGATGTTAAATTATTGCGGATTATCCATAGTTTCGCTTTCGGTTTTCGGTTACGGATATTGGATTTATTAAGGAAGTGTAAAAGTCAAATACAAATATAAATTGACTTTAATTGTCATCATCATCATCATGTGAGCCGAAAGACGTCCACTGCTGGACATAGGCCTCCCCCAAGGCTCTCCACTCAGACCGGTCTTGTGCTTTCCGCATCCACCGCGATCCCGCGATCTTAACCAAGTCGTCACTCCATCTTGTTGGAGGCCTACCGACAGCTCGTCTCCCGGTCCGCGGACGCCATTCGAGGACCTTCTGACCCCATCGGCCATCAGTCCTGCGAGCAATGTGCCCACTGCCACTTTAGTTTCGCAATTCTTCAGGCTATGTCGGACTTTAATTGTAATGGTTACGAATCGTTAATTACGATTTAGCAATAGAAATAATGAACAATAGATGCAGACCACGCGCGCGGCTGTTCTGTCGGCTCGGCCGGCAAAAACAAAAACCTGTCACAACATGGTTGCATTTAGACTCCGCCTCTATCCGAAACTATACGAAATTATCATATCGGATTCGGTTACGGATAGTTTTTTATTTCGGATATCCGATAGTTTCGGTTACGGACACGGAATTCCACAACATTCCTGATTCACAGATACCTATAACGGAAACCTCGGTGCGCGAGTGCGACTCACACTTGTTGTTTTTTCCATTTTCCATTCACAAAGAAACCGATCCGTGATACATCGTAAAACCGTCGCGGTGCACGGAACGCGGGGAGCATTAAATGCAAATACGCCCGTTGCCGTATAAATTGAGCGGAACTATAATTTTATTCATAGCTTTTTTACATCCTCCAAGGGTTTTCAATTCTACATACGATTATTTAAGGAGTTCAGGAAGGCCGGCAAGATTAATGGAGTTACATGCATTTGGATCTAAACATACATAATAGAGCCAGTCAAAGTCATAACCTGACCATCAAAAAGTCGGAAAACCCCCGACTTTGTCACTTCAAAGTTGAATATATCAAAAACGGTTGAACCGATTTTGATGAAACGTGTCTAACAACTATCGCTAGAAAACCTGATTTCAAATAAAAAAAACCGCATTCAAATCGGTCCACCCGTTTTAGAGCTACGGTGCCAAAGACAGAGATAGCGGTCAAACTTATAACGCATTCTTCTTGGCAACGGTCTTTCCGAAAGCGCTGGTAGTATAAAAAGGTTTGGAAGAATATGGCCCAAATAGACTTTCCTCTGCTTTACTAATAAATAAATAAAATATAATTTATTTCAGATAATATAATATAATAGAAATGAAATCGAAATTAAATATAAAAAAAATTATAACTGTCCGAACAAATTCAACTTTCTTTCCCATTTGCTGAAGAACCTTCATTATTTATGGTGATATGATCAACCCATCGAATGCGTAACAAATCCAAAATCACACATCCATCTTTGGGTCGCATATCTACATCTTGCCTGGATAATGTGTGCCTACCAAATTCCAACTCAATAGGTTCACCAGTTTTGGTGAAAATACAAATACACATAAACAGACCAATAGTCGATCGAACGGACAGACACGCGAGGATCCTATAGGGTTTTGTTTTACTTTTTAAGGTATAGAACCCTAAAATAACCTAACCAACAAAAAGTTGGAAAACCCCCGACTTTGTCACTTCAAAGTTCATATCTCAAAAACGGCTGAACCATCTAAGAACCATCCCTAGAAAACCTGCTTTTAAACAAAAAAACGGTCCACCCGTTTAAAAACTACGGTGCCACAGACAGACAGACACACATAGCGCTCATACTAACACCCTTTTTTTGCGTCGGAGGTTAAAAATTGTAAAAATGGCTTAGCATATATTGGTATTTTTGCATACGCGTAAATTCATGCGTTGCCAATGCGCAGTAAATAAGAGAAGAGCACAATAGCGCGCAGCGGAGGCACGCGCGCGCTATAAAGCACTCTAAAGTCACTTTTATTACGCCCACCGCTGGGTGGAACACAGGGTGCTCCAGAAAATACATTCTTTTACAAAAAAAAATTTTGTGCAATATTCGGTCAAGTAAACTCCTTTTTAGGGTTCGAAAGTCAGCTAGGAACCCTTATAGTTTCGCCATGTCTGTCCGTCCGCGGCTAAGATCAGAGACCGTTAGTACTAGAAAACTGTAATTTGGTATGGAAATAGGTACATATCAGTCACGCCGACAAATTGGTAAAATAAAAAAAACATGATTTAAAAAGCATTTCCCTTGTAATGGCTTTCTATTTACTATACTTTTGTTAACTATTGTTATATTTAGATTAAGATTTCATGTACAAACTTTTTTAACACCAAATGAATAAATTCTATTCTATTCTATACATTGTAAAAAAATAGACAACCTCAACTGGATTCCCCCAATCTTTAGCATCATTCTGTACACGAGGTGTCGGCTCGCAAGCACCCTTTACGTCTTAACTCCGTGCAATGAATATGTTACCTGCTGTATATTTCGCTAGCCGTTAACGCATTACCTCTTTTTACGATGTGGCTGGTTAAGAAGCGAGAAAGTCGAGTTTAGAAAGAGGAAGTTTAAGTAACTCAGAATAGCTTAGTGATTTGATCTATGGCCTGTCGAGCAGAGGGTCGTGAGTTCTAGGCTCCCACCTTTAAGTTTGTAAGTATGTCTGTTAGAGTCCAACCCAGTCTTGCCTAGTATTTTTAAAGAGGTTCGGTCCATTAGGTTCAATTCTCTAAATGTCTAGTTTGTCTATTTCTAAATTTTCTATTTTCCGAACCCTTTCGGAACGTTCTGTCCGTTTCCCAAAACATTCCTTCCCAAAACATCCGTTACTACCTTTTCCTAAATAGTCCGTTTCTCAGAATAAATAAATATCATGGGACACTTGACACCAATTGACCTAGTCCCAAACTAAGCAAAACTTGTACTATGGACACTAGGCAACGGATAAACATACTTAGATAGATAAATACATACTTAAATATGTATTAAACGTCCAAGACCCGAGAACAAATATTCGTATTATTTAAACAAATATCTGCCCCGACCGGGAATCGAACCCGGGACTTCAAGCTTCGTAGTCAGGTTCTCTAAACCACTTAGCGATCCGGTCGTCATTCAGGGAATTTGACCTAATAGACGAAATATTTTTAAGTTTTCATTTCCTTTCTAATTCTCTGTGTTATGTTTTCTACCAGTAAACGTTTCAATGGCCCCCACTTTAAGTGAGTATCGCTGTACGCCGGAAACGGATGGATTTATGGTGATCCGGGGGGAGGGGGGGTGAAGAATGGCTCCGGGCAAGCAGTTAAATAGTTTATAAGTTAGCCTTTACTCCCAGCTTCACTCGCGTCTGGCTGATAAACGGAAATTCCTTTGCTAAGTTTACATGGAAGTTAGGAACCAGAAATTGTGTTACATTAAAGTTTTCGGCATTTAATAATTTATAGTAGTAGCACGCACTTCTGAAATTATTCTTAAGGTGACATCTGGCATTTGGTTGGTAAAGTACGAATGATAATGAGAATAGCACAGGACTGGGCAAAACGGCGTCAAAATGGAGACGAGCGGAGCGGAGAGGAGACGTGTAGGAATCGAACAATCATATTGGTTCAAATCCACATCTCGTCTCCACACCGCTTCAATGGAAACAGTCAAGCGGAGACGAGCGGAGCGGAGAGGAGAGAGGAGACGTGTGAGTCGCGTTACTCCTAAGAAGGACTGCGGATTAACCCGAAACATGTCCAGCTAAACTCGATTTAAGACGTGAGTTATCCGGGTTAATACCGGGCCGGGTGTGGCCTGTAACACGAGCAAATAATTCAAACATAGATCATTGTCGTCAAACTGAACAGCATTAGTTCAGCGACTTTTAAAAATAATTAGTTTTTTTTTAAATTTTGATTACACTTTTAAGTTTATTCGAAGCTGCAATGTAAAGCAAAATGCTTGATGTCTGTAGCGTGACAGGCGACGTCAGTTGTGTTCTAGGATGGCGTCAGAGGGGGCACACTTAAAACGTCACTTTTTTACGGGCACTTCAGCGCCTCTGTTATGAGATGCTAAAACGAAATTGACATTAAATATGTCAAGCGCTCGACTTGGC
>NC_133501.1:6163144-6174860 GCF_025370935.1 Choristoneura fumiferana | reverse complement strand
GGATAGACACGTCGAGGGGGAAATGGATTTAATCCTCGAGTTTTACACTCTGCTTTTCACTTCGATGGCGAGGAAGCGAAATAGCAACAGTGGAAATAATTGTCCACTTAATATGTACATTTAATTTTTCATGCATTGCCATTATAATTATATATTTTTAAGTTTATTTGATTTATTTTGATTGATTTCGATTTGATTTTTTAATTTTATATAAAATTAAATTTATAAAAATATTATATACTTAAACTTCTTTGTTTGTGCTGTTGACACCTATTTACCTTGGTCTTAGACGAAGATTTATTTTATTGCACTAGTGCATAAAAAGTCATTTTATGTCGCCTAGATCCAGCATAAACACGAACTTTACGAGCATGAGATGTGAAATAGTACATTACTGCAGAGGCCATGAAGTAAGGGATTGATGGACGAGTTCGGGGTAGACGGCAGAGTCGTAGACGAGGCCGGATAAAACGAGTCCAGCAATCCCTGTTCTGGCCGAGGCTTGTATAGTGCTTTTCTCAAACAATGTGAGGAAATACTTCATCCATCCATCCATCCATGTATCCATCCATGCATCCATCCATCCATCCGTCCGTCCGTCCATCCGTCTAACCATCCGTCCATCCGTCTAACCATCCGTCCATCCGTCTAACCATCCGTCCATCCGTCTAACCATCCATCCATCCGTCTAACCATCCGTCCATCCGTCTAACCATCCGTCCATCCGTCTAACCATCCGTCCATCCGTCTAACCATCCGTCCATCCGTCCATCCGTCCATCCATCTAACCATCCGTCCATCCGTCCATCCATCCATCCATCCATCCAACCATCCAACCATCCATGCATCGCATCGCATCGCATCGCAATATCGCAAATGCTTACAGAGTAGTGGTGGTTGGCTGTCTGTAATTTTTCCTTTGTCAGTTTTAATGTTAGTAAAGCAAATTTAAAAAGTTAGAGCAGCGGGACAATAATGGATTTCATACATACTTCCATGGCCTAGGCCAAGAAGTTATGTAGGGAGGTGGTAGGGAGCCATAAATGAGAAACTTCGTGTTTCCATTTCGTGACATTAACGCATACATTTCCGAGCATGTTTGAGAAAAATATTTTTATTGTAGATTGTGGGTACACGCCGTACTTCTATATTACCATGTATTGGATAAACTTATTGTACATACCTAAAATTATGTAAAAAAATACTTGGCTTAAATTAAGATTGGTTTTTGGAGTCTTTCTGTATTTTGTATTTCAACTCCAAATTTTTGTTACTTTTACGGTCATCCCGTAAACCCATATCGAAAATATAAACTGAAACATAGATGCACAGAAAAACCAGAAAAATAGGCAAGCGCTGGGAATCGCTGGATAGGGGTAGACACGAATTTGGCTTAAATTGCATTATTGTGAATTCGTACGAAGCCCTCAGTGCGCGGGTGCCACTAGTGCTTGGCCGGTTTTTATCTTGTGATTGATCACACAACCACAGAAGCCAGCGGTTGCGTAAACGCATTTGTCGGGCCACTACCACAGATCAATAAGAAGAATAGAAGTGACACACTGACTACATTTAAACCCGATATACATATAAATGTATTTTCTTTAAGATTGGTTTTTTGGAATCTTTTTTTTGTATTTTTTATTTCAATTCCAAATGTTTACTTTTACGGTCATCCCGTAAAACCTAAATTGAAATACAAACTGAAATATAGATGCACAGAAAAAACAGAAAAATAAGACCATCACTGGGAATCGAACCCAGGTCTTCGGTGTACCGCTACACCACTGATGGTCAACGGTACCGACACGAATTTCGCCTATGCACCTCATATCTTAGCTTGTTTGTTTCTTACTTAGTCACTTAAGCAGTGACGCTAGCGACATCTATGCCGTAGCCCTCATCGAGAAACTTTTTCGGCACTCCATTGGAACTAACCTTTACTTTCTTTAAATTAATGCCAATAATAATAAATGCCAATAGACGTGTCTGTCAACTTGAAAGTTCGACTTTAGCGACATATTTTTTTGATAAGAACTTTTTAAAAAATTGATGACCACTTATTTAATGGCTGATACTTCGAACACAAAAGAACAACAAAAGTTTGCGTAACACGTTGAGTTAGAGAGGGGGGGGGGGGGGAATTTTTTTACACGTATTCGATACACAGAAAAAAAAAAAACTCTGAAGTTACGGAGACGGCAGTGAAGCGTCGACATGACCCTAACTTGTCGCTTCTATGCATCTTCTTGCTAGCTCTGTGAGGCACTTTCTTCAGCCCATCGATAACTTGTTGTGTGACGACACCCCTGGCACGAGCGGCTATCTGCGGGTGGCAGCCCTGCGAGGAAGTGGGACAGTCGCGGGGAAAACTGTTACTATAGTTTTTGTGATGGTGCAAATAACTCCGTATTCAGTATTTATTATAAGCAAATTATTTTACTGATTTGATAAAAAAGCGGCCAAGTGCGAGTCGGACTCGCCCATTAAGGGTTCCGTAGCAGCAAGTAACATAATATAAAGGTTTCCGTATTAAAAAAAACTACTTACTAGATCTCGTTCAAACTAATTTTCGGTGGAAGTTTGGATGGAATTTTTTTATTTTTCTCTAATTTTAGCAAACTACTAAGTTTCCATCTCAGTTTAGCGTTGGCAGGCCTCCCACCAGGTGGACTGACGACATCGTGAGAGTAGCGGGAAACCGGTGGATGCAAGTGGCAAGTTGTCGTTTATTGTGGCGTTGTAAGGGGGAGGCCTTTGTCCAGCAGTGGACGTCTTCGGGCTGATGATGATGATGATGATGATGACTCAGTTTCCAAAAAAATGATATTAACTAGAAACCTCAATATAATTTTTGAAGACCTATCCGTAGAAACCCCACACGTATAGGTTTGATGGAAAAAAAATTGAGTTTCAGTTGTAAGGGAACCCCCAACATTTATTGTTTATTTTCTATTTTTGTGTGAAAATCTAAATGCGGGTCACATAATACATCTACTTACCAAGGTTCAACAGTATAGTTCTTATAGTTTCAGAAAAAAGTGGCTGTGACATACGGACGGACAGACAGATAGACAGACATGACGAATCCACAAAACGAGGCACGGTTAGTTAGTTAGTTATTTAAGTTTAACTACATATATTAACTATACGTAGTATTATATTAGGTAAGTACCTTCATAATTTTTAGGCAAGAATATAACACGTAAATGCTAATCTGCTTTTATCTATACTTCGTTTTTTTAGCATTAGAAAGAAGGTAAGCGATCCTGACGTGTCTTTTTATTGAAAAACACTTTTGAAAAATAAGCAAAATTTGGTTTAGCTGTTTTTGAGATATTGAATTTTGAAATAACCATGTCGCCGGTTTTTCGACATTTCTATGTTGGTTATATCCCCAAAATTCTGACGGGTGTGAAGTAATTTAAATTATTATAACCCAGACTAATCAACTAAAAGTTGGAAAACCCCCAGTTGGGGGCTCAAAGTTCAATATCCGTTTAAGAGCTACGGTGCCACAGACACACATAGCGGCCAAACTTACAACACCGCATGACCGCGATAGTCTAAAACATTCTTTATAATATTAGTAAGATAAACGTTGCGGGCGCGACTGTACCGCGAGATGGCGTCCTTATCGGCGGCCGCAGCCGGCCGCTGTTATTCCACCTGACCGTCGCGTATATTTTTAGGCCTCTAATCTCGTGGAGAGGCCTAATCGATTTCGGACGGTGTTATTGTTTGACCTGGACCTTTGCGGTCGAGTGGTCGAAGAGTAAGTGCTTTCAGGCCGCGTTCCCATCAGACCAGAATTATAAAAACCTCGCCATATCGCGGAAAACCAATAGAACTAATTTCAATGTCATCTGTCTAATGCTGTCAAAGTTTAACGTTGTTTGCGCGTGGTATTTTAAAGTGTTATTTTGTGTTTTTGTACGTTAAAATGGCGAAGATTATCCATAGACTTGGAAGGAAAATAATTCACAATGTCACAATGTATAAAAGTATTTGTCATAGAAAAAGTCTGAAGGATTAGAACATATTAATACCAATGACCACATGGATATTGAGAGGGAAAGAAGGGCGCTGGCAGTAAAATGTAACATGTTGGCCGGCGGTTTGCACGTTGTAGTAAGCAAGTCAAGGTGACGCTATTTCAAGCCTACTGTCGAGTCTTCTACACATGCAGTCTCTGCGTTGGCTACACGCAGCGGTCTGTCAGCGTCCTTCGAGTACAATATAAATGGCTTCAGGATGCTGATGGGCTTGCCGCGGTCTTGCAGCGCATCGGGCAGGTTTGCGCTGGCTAGAACGGACGATTTCTATGCCATCACGCGCAAGAAGACTGCCTCGATGCTCGTTAGGCTGTGAGCTAGTTCCAACCCCATTCTGCAAACTAAAAAACGCCAGCCCAATCTAGAGTTTTTAAAAATTCCACAAGTATCATATGAACGCGGAATTTTTATTAATTTATTCGTTTCGAAATAAAACAGAAGTACAGATAGACAAAGAAAACGTTTTGTCACAATTTGCGTAGCGACGGAGACGGGAAACACGATCTAGAGAAAGATTGTTTTTCATTTCGTCCGCTAGAAGAGTGTGGATACGGTTACTTTTGCATATTGAAATTATCTATCTAATCAATCTGTACATTTAAACGATAAATTCTCTTCTAAATTATAATCAGAATCTCGGAAACGGCAGGGCTACTACGAAACTCGAAACTCGAAGTTCGTATCGTACCGTTCCTCTCACTCTCGTATTAAATAGGTATATAAGTGTCAGAGGGACCGCACGACACGAACTTCGAGTTCCGAGTTTCGTAGTAGCCCTGCGGCTCCAACGATTTCGATGAAATTTGGTATGTCGTGGTTTTCGGGGATCACAAATAGATCTAGCTTGGTCTTATCTCTGAGAAAACGCTTATTATTGAGTTTTAGGCCGAGCAAAACTCGGTCGCCCAGGTACTTAGTATTTACTAGCCTGTTGCTGTTGCCGGCAACTCCGCCTTCGTAGAATTCGTTTATCGCTATCCCGCTGGAACTATGTAATTTTCCGGGATACAAACTATCCTATGTCCTTCTCCCGGACTCAGACTATCTGTGTACCGAATTTCATTTCGGTTCAGCAGTTTAGACGTGATGAGGGAACAAATAAACAAACAGACCTACAAACTTTCGCATTTATAATAACAATATAAAATTAAATTAAAATACAAACCGGCCAAGAGCGTGTCGGACACGCCCAAAATAGGGTTCCGTAGCCATTACGAAAAAAGATAAGGATAAGGGTATTTTGTACGGAATCTTCCAAGTTTGGGTATATTTTATACCTTAGGCTGCTATTTACTCTTAAACTACTAATAATTCTCAAGCAAACTTAGCCGTTATAGTTTTCCTTGAAAGTTTGATATACTTACTACCATCCTGAATTTTTTCAATTTTTTCCACCCACCGGTTTAGATTTTAGAGGGGTGGGGGTTTGGGGCGCTCGATTTTAATGAAAATTTGCACTTTAAAGTTGAATATTTCGCAAACACATCACTGAATCGAAAAATCGTCTGAGCAAACCCCTAATGGTTTTAAAAGACCTATCCAACGATACCCCACACTATAGGGTTGGATGAGAAAAAAAAACACCCCCACTTTACGTTTATGGGAAGTACCCAAAAAAAAATTTTTTTCAATTTTTTATTGTACCCTTTTTTTGGCATAGTTAACGCGTCCGACAAAAATATATTTTTTGTATCGAAAAGTATGAGACTATGCCCACGCCGTCGCGCTTAGCATTCCGTTCCTGACACATTCCTATTACGGTCATGACATGGTACGGTTTAGGAGGTTGTAAAAATTACATAATACGACTGAATGAATTACTTGGTAACAAAAAAACTCCACTAAAACATTTCTTCGCTCCATCTTTATTAGCTTACGTTGAACGTTAATTCAGCCCCCAAATTGAAACCTCTGAGGCGCGTGATTCGGTTGATCTTGAGATTGCAAGAGGGTTGTTGTAGTGTCTAATACGGCTATTTATAATTTTGGGAGACAGGAAGATTCGCTTTGCGCTTATAACTTCTAAATTGCATTTTACCTTTTTATCAATATTCCCAGATTTCAAAACTTCTTGGTCTCAAAATACCTAAATTGCAGAATGTCTAATTTTGTTCTCTTACAACACCGGAATCTTAATTATGGCTGAATTTCAAAATACCTTATATTATAGTCTCATAATACCTAAACTTCAAAATCACTTTCATGGCGAAACAACATAATATGCTTCAAGCAACCAAAAGTTAAAATACCTAAATTTGTACGTTGAACAGGAACTATACTAAAATTCAATAATCAACATCAAATTTCTCAAACACCACCCGTGAAAAAAATTAAGCATTTTGCCTTGTGGGTGTTTTCGGTTTGTAGTGTTTTAATATTTTGTCATTTCTGTCATTCGGTATTTGAATGAATTGTGTATTTCAATCTTTAGGTATTTAGAGAATATGACATTTTAAGCCAAAGTCATAATGAATTTCGTTCATTTTAATACAAGAGACAATTTGATATTTAGGTATTAGGAGCCTATGGTAATTTGAAAATTAGGGGTATTAGTGAATAAGGTATTATGAAATTTAGTGGTTTTAAGCCCAAAACGAAGATTCTATGAGCTTTTCGGTGAAGGATCTTGAAATCACTGTTTAAAAGGCTCCGTGCGTCATAAAGAGAAAAGAAACCGATTTTACTGATCAATCAGTCAATCAATAATTTAATTTAATTTGTCTCTAGTGTTTACCCACGGCTTCGCACACGTAAATCATTAGGTCCAGCAGCTGAATTGAAACTTTGGAATTTTGAATTCCCGAAAATTAAATCGTGGTTTTCATTGACGTTACATTAAAACAATCATGTCAAATTTCATGACTCTAAGCCCAGCGGTTGTTAAGATTGGTTTTTTGGAATCTTTTTGTATTTTTATTTCAATTCCAAATTTTTACTTTTACGGTCATCCCGTAAAACCGAAATTGAAAATACAAACTGAAATATAGATGCACAGAAAAAACCAGAAAAATAAGACCATCACTGGGAATCGAACCCAGGTCCTCGGTATTCCGTACCGCGTGCTATACCGCTACACCACTGATGGTCAACGGTACCGACACGAATTTCCCTATGCATCTCATATCTCAGCTTGTGTTTCTTACTTAGTCACTTAAGCAGCGACGCTAGCGACATCTATGCCGTAAGCCCTCAAATTTTTTCGGCATTCCTTTGGAACTAACCGCTCACCCGGACAAGAGATATCGTTTCTAAGCAATCAAATTAAGATTGGTTTTTTGGAATCTTTTGTATTTTTTATTTCAATTCCAAATTTTTACTTTTACGGTCATCCCGTAAAACCGAAATTGAAAATACAAAAACCCAGTAATGGTCCCAGCAGCAGCAGCAGTGTTCCCAGTGATGGTCTTATTTTTCTGGTTTTTTCTGTGCATCTATATTTCAGTTTGTATTTTCAATTTCGGTTTTACGGGATGACCGTAAAAGTAAAAATTTGGAATTGAAATAAAAAATACAAAAAGATTCCAAAAAAAACAATCTTAATTTGATTGCTTAGAAACGATATCTCTTGTCCGGGTGAGCGGTTAGTTCCAAAGGAATGCCGAAAAAAAGTTTGAGGGCTTACGGCATAGATGTCGCTAGCGTCGCTGCTTAAGTGACTAAGTAAGAAACACAAGCTGAGATATGAGATGCATAGGGAAATTCGTGTCAGTACCGTGGACCATCAGTGGTGTAGCGGTATAGCACGCGGTACGGAATACCGAGGACCTGGGTTCGATTCCCAGTGATGGTCTTATTTTTTCTGGTTTTTTCTGTGCATCTATATTTCAGTTTGTATTTTCAATTCCAGCGGTTGTTGTTTCGAGATCTTATCCCTGCCCCTTGGGAATATCGGGACAAAAAGTAGCCTATGTGTTATTCCAGACGTTCAGCTATCTACGTACCAAACTTCATCCAAATCCGTCCAGCCGTTTTTGGAATTTGGAGTTGAAATAAAAAAAAAACAAAAAGAGTCCAAAAACAAAAATTTGATTGCTTAGTAGCGACATCTCTTTTCTGGGTGAGCAGTTAGTTCCGAAAGAATGTGACGTCTCTCGATGAGAGCGGAACATAGATGGCGCTAGTGCTGCTGCATAAGTAGCGTAGTAGAAATAAGCAACCTAAGATATGTATGCATAGGAAAAATTCGAGTCTATATTCCTGTCCAGCGGTGGTGTAGGGGTTATAGCACGCAGCACGGATTGCTGAGGACCTGGGTTCGATTCCCAGCGCTGGTCTCTTTTTCTGGTTTTTCTGTCCATGTCTCAGTTTGTATTTTACAATAGAAACGCTTCATTGACCTCGCCTGGTTCCGCTCAGCTGTTTCTACTAGAGCTGTGCTGAGCGAGGCGAGGTAAATGAAGCATTTCTATTGGTTCATGATAAACACATTCGTCGTAAAGCATCCTCGCACATCTCTGATGGAAAAGCCTTATGGTGGTAAAGAAATGTCTAAGTCGACCTATACTTCTATATAAGTCATCATCATCATCATCATGTCAGCCGAAAGATGTCCACTGCTGGACATAGGCCTCCCCCAAGGCTCTCCACTCAGACCGGTCTTGTGCTTTCCGCATCCACCGCGATCCCGCGAATCTTAACAGGTCGTCGCTCCATTTGTTGGAGGCCTACGCCAGCTCGTCTCCCGTCCGCGGACGCCATTCGAGAGCCTTCTGACCCATCGCCATCATACCTGCGAGCAATGTGCCCGCCTTGCCACTTCAGTTTCGCAATTCTTCGGGCTATGTAAGTATAGTAGTTTATTCATTGATTTGAACTCACTCTTTCTCGGTGCTTATCTGATTGCTCCTCTTATCCACTCAAAGGTTGACTGGTAGAAATTCCTTAAAAGAACAAGTCCGCTTTTGTACAAGTACCTCAAAGTTTCTCAATTGTATTTTTTTCTTGCAACAAAGATTTTACATACCGGGTGTGGCCTGTAATAAGAGCAAATAATTAAAACAGATCGTAAGTACTCGTCGAACTAAACAACATTAGTTCAGCGACTCACAGCACGACTTTTAAAATAATGGAGACTTTAGATTTCCTTTTTCATACAAATTAAATCCTGCTATCAATGTACGCTCCTAGAACAACTGACGTCGCCTGTCACGCTTACAAACATCAAGCATTTTGCTTTACATTGCTCTCTGAGAATAAACTTTGTGTATAAATTAAAAAACTAATTATTTTTAAAACTCGCTGAACTAATGTTGTCCATTTTGACGAGTATGTTTTAATTATTTGCTCATATTACAGGCCACACCCGATAATACTTTTATAAACCTATATTTATAAAACCATTGGAGTCCAAAGTCCGCAAGGCCAGTTTCCAAACATGACATAACAGCCCTCTGCCCCCCATTACAACTAATAACTTCGCAACTGGGAGCTCCTGCAGCGTAACTTTAACACAGTAAGCCATAACGCTCCTCTCCCAAGTCGGTGCACATAAAACGCTCTTTCTAATTAGAGAGTTTGCCCATTTTTTTTTCTTTAATGTCCTGTCATTGGTTTAAGTTACACGCGAAGCGCGATCAGCTGATTTTTTTTAAACGAATTGTAATTCATTTATTGTTTTTATAAGTACGTATACCTACATGTAAAAATAACTATTGTCACTCTATGAACTGCTATAATCTTAGGCGTACAGCCGAGTTTAGACTTGCAAGAAAAATCGTGCAAGTTGCATTACATTGCGGCTCTCGATCGACCACTACAAACTCGTTGGCTTACAGCCTCGCAATGTAATGCGATTTATCTTTCAAGTCTAAACTCTGCTTACAATCACTCGACTTCAAAAAAGGAGGTGGTTCTATGTTCCAATGTTTGTATTTTTTTATGTATGTTCGCCGATTACTCAGTCAATTGCCATGAGTTACGATGACACTGAAGCAATTTTAGATACGATCTCTTAAGCACTTTGTAACCTATATTTATGTGATCTGACTACCATATTGTGATTCCTTTGTTTTAAGAAAGTTTTATAGCTAAACTAAGGTTTTTTATCCTAGTTAAGCCAGTTATAACCAGAATTAATAATTTAATATAATTTTAACTGACCCCTGGTAATTCTTGTCAACCACTGTATACTTTTAAATAAACACATTTTCATTTCAATTGTGGACCGATTTTCAAAATTCTTTTTTTATTTATGAACTGTAGATTAGTCGGTAAATCTTGACATGAGATGAGATTAGAGCTGTGTTAGGTTTGCGTAACGAATGTAGTGTTTCGTGATTAAACTATGAAAGTGTAGTGCACCTGTCAGCGTGATGAAATAGGGCCCAGGTCCCTCCACGATACACTCCTGAGACTGCGACCATTCTGGTGTCCATATGGTGGGCTGTTTGGTAGCTCAAAGACACAGCAGTTTTGTGACTGATTGCGCTGCCTTATACTTCGTTTTTTTAGCATTAGAAAGCAGGTAAGCGATCTTGACGTGTATTTTATTGAAAAACACTTTTGGAAAAATAAGTCACAGCAAATATGTAACAATTAGCAAGATCATATGATAATTTACATGCTTTTGGTATCATAAGTAATAGTTACTGTTTTTTTTTAAAGTTTTTAAATAAAAAGACTCATCAAGATTTTTTACGCTATTTCTGATGCTAAAAAAACGAAGTATAGCGTCTCAGTGAGATATTATAGCCCTCAGGCGCGTACAGATTATGCGCGGCATCGAACATTGGAACGCGCATTGGAGACGGGGTTTCCGCGCGCGGCAGCCCGAACATTGCCGCGCTCGAACGTGCCGTGCGGCAATCCGAGCGCTGTCTGTTTTTTAGCCCGCATCAATGAAGCTTCAGTCGCTCGCTCAGGGGGGGGAAGTCGCCTATACCGTACTAATTCATGTCGATAGCGCCGCCATCTCCTTATCTAACCTAAAATAAACAGATTGTTGTCGTTTGTTTCAGATAGATGTCACTGAAAGCTTGAGATCACAAATTTTATTTATTAAAAATTTTTGTCGTTGATAATTACCGCAAAATGACTTTATTTCGAAATTGACAAATCGTACACAGAAATTGACAATTGTCAGTCGTTACAAATATTTTTTGTGTAGCAACCTCTATGTCAGGCCAGGCGTCTATTCGCGCTCAACAAGCAACAAGATGGTACGTTACAATCGAAACTCAAGTGCTCAGACCACATAAAAGTAAAGACAGTGCTGCAAACGGAAAATTGAGGCTGGTTTAAACTTAAGAAACTGAATTCAAGCGGTCTCACTTCTCTTTGCAGCCTGTTTTTAGTTTTTATGTGGTTTGAGCTGGGAAGCAAATCCAGTAAAGTAAAAGTATGTGACTATTAATAGCTATACGTATGGATGGATATATACATCAATGGTACTAGTTACGAAATGCAGACGGCGCTTCAAAACCGTCTGCATGAATGAGACGAGAGAGGGCTCTCTTTTCCCCGTATATTATACTACTCTTTGCGCTCGCTGGCGCGCGCGCAGTTTGGAGGTTGTGTTGCGACAAACGTTTGCTTGCCACGCGCTGATCGAGCTGGATCGCTCGCCTCGCGCAGCTGCCGCGGTGTACCTATTTTTTTTTAATTTTCTATCGAACATTTGCCGCGCGAACCAATGTCCACGCGAACACTGGCTCGCGCGGCTG